>NC_137875.1:7098938-7168938 GCF_963924005.1 Protomyctophum bolini | reverse complement strand
GCCACTCGCCTCTTAACAGTGGCACAGAAGTATGACCACATCTCCCTGATTCTCGCCTCCCTACACTCCCTCCCTGTCAGCTAGCTACAGGATCCACTTTAAGATTCTAATGTTTGTTTTTGAGCCCCTCCTATGCCCAGCTTTGTGTGTTTGTGTGAATAATAGCAATGATTTGATTGGCTGATCACCCCATGGCCATGATTTCATTGGCTGAGCAAAGTACACATTGAGGCTAAAAAGTGAGGACAGAAAAGACCGAAAAGTGAGGACGGAAATTAAAGTGAGGACGCAAATTGTGATTGGCCAGAATGAGATGATGTATGATGATGAAGAGCGCCCCTCACTTCTCTCTATCTCTCTCTTGTTGTGACTGTAGGTCGCAGTTACTATGGAAACCTGCATTTCCCAACAGTCGTGTCGTGTCACGTCACGGCTCCTTATATGGTCACCACCTCATGACACGTCATGCCACATTACGCCTCATGACTAATGAATAACAATACAATTTATATAGCACTTTTCAAGGTACTCAAAGTCGCTTTACAGAACAGAAACAGTAGAGGAAAACTGGTAGAGGAACTTGGAAGCATTGTTGTTGTTCGCTCTTGTCCACAGATGGCGGATGATGTAGACACGGAGAGCATGAAGAACTACCAGATAGCCTGCGAGAAGATAGATCCTCACCACTGCAGATACCCGTACTGCATCGTCTGGACGCCAATCCCCGTGCTGTCATGGCTGTTTCCGTTCATCGGACACATGGGAATCTGTACGTCCACCGGTGTGATCCGTGACTTTGCTGGACCTTACTTTGTCTCGGAAGACAACATGGCCTTTGGTAGACCAACAAAGTACTGGATGCTTGACGTTAGCAAAGTGTATGCCAAAGGTTCCAACGCCTGGGACACTGCCGTCCACGATGCATCCGAGGAGTACAAGAACAGGATGCACAACCTCTGCTGTGACAACTGTCACTCGCATGTGGCGATGGCATTGAATCTGATGCGTTACGAGGACAGCACGTCATGGAACATGATCAAACTGAGTGCACTGGCCTTCATCCACGGCAAACATGTCAGCTGTGCAGGATTCCTTAAGACCTGGCTGCCTTTCCTCGTGTTGATGTCCATCGTCCTGACAGTGGCCCTGGCACTCAACCTGCGGTGACGACAGCGCCACCGCCCTGTGACAACAGGGAACTGCAGGGGTTCCCAACCTGCCATGCGGATATTGCAAGTGGTGTCACTGGGGCAGATTTCTCAACTGTCCACAGCCCTCCTCTGAGACACAGACCCAGCAACATCTCAGTCCCACACCATGTCAATACTTGTTTTGAGTTTACTTTAATTTACTTTAGTTTGGCCTGGGGATGACCGGCAGTCTTTGTTTTCGTTGTTAGTACTAGTTGGTTGTAAGTTAGGCGGGGGGGAACGGCTTCGACGTCCCTACAGGGGGTGGCCTGGGCCCCCCCTCATTCTCCTGTGTTTGCCGGCATCTTCAGGTCTTCCTCAATTCTCCTAAGTTGGTAAAGTACCACTGAAACTTATGTATAGTTTAATATTTTGGTTGCTCACATGTTTCCAGTAATTTGATCCCTGTGGGGAAGTTTGGTTAATAAAAACCGTCAAACTTGTGATTTCGTGATGTCCTTCCTTTATGTTGAGTTCTCCAATTCGAGCCACTTAAATAAAACAGTTTTATTAGAAAAATAAACGAATTAAAAACACGCAGCAGCCTCCCTCAGCGTGGCGGAACAGTACGTCACTGCGTTCTCAAAACTGGCCAAAGAGTCGAACATATTTGGTCGGGTCTAATAATGCTGCTATAATTGCGAACGCAGTGATTGCAAACGCAGTGAGCACTTACTATGAGACCTAGCAGATAATGTCTGTCTGTGTGTGTGTCTGTGTGTCTGTCTGTCCCGCTATACGTCCAAATATGGAGTGTACGTCCAAATATGGAGTGTGTTGCATCAATCACAAACAAATCACTCAGCTCCATATATGGGCACAAAAGGGGCCAGGTCCACATTATACAGTAACAGCGGGACAGACACACAGACAGACAGACAGACATGATCTGCAGGGTCTCAGCTGCGTTCGCTTCCCGCGTTTGCGCGTCTTACTGGTGCTACTGTAATGACCTCAGAGTATATATGAATAGAGACGGCACCCAGAGGAAACCCTGAGGCGAAATGGACATAGTGGCCGAATGAAGGTATTGCAGCCTGGCCCCAAACACATGAACGTGCTGGTCCGTTGACTATCATTGTACACGTTCACGACGGCAGCACGCTCGTCCGCGTTCGTGCACGTTCAACGGCAGCGCGTTCATGTGTTTGGGGCAAATCCATCCCAGAATGCACTCTGTTCCTACCCGGAAGGAGGAGTGAAATCGCCTCATGCGCTTTTGAGCAACTTAATGCAAGTGGATGGAAGGAGAACTCGGATGCCATCTCTATTCATATATATACTCTAAGGTAATTACAGCAGCAGATTGAGTGGGGCTCTCTAAACTCAACAGACGCCTGGAGCCTTTGTGACAGTAAGGCGGGTCACCAGAGTCAAGCCGCACCCTGTTGTCCCCATCAGCCATGCTCATCCCCCCCCTGACTCCTGTCACGCCCACCCCAACTCGCCCCCTGTGAGCTCGCATCCTGTATCCCATTAAGACCGGGAAAGCATCTGTGTCATTTTAAAATATTTGAGGAAAAATTGTGAAAATCTTGCAAATCATTGAAATCATTATATATATTTTTCCTACGCTAATATGTTTTAATCAAATCTTTTCTTCTGGGGGGGGGGGGGGGGGGTAGAGAATATATGATCAAGTTTGAGAACCATTGCCATAGAACGTTTTTTTCTTCCAGAAATCTGTTACTGTATATATAGAAGACATTTTGCAGAACGGGACTCAGGTCTTCAAACAGCCTCATCCTGCCTATCCGAGTCAGTGCATCATTCTGCATGGTGTTCGCTGAAGCCACCTCCAACCCACAGATCCTCCTGTTCTGCTTGTCTGATTCCTGAAACGTTATAAAGCCTGATGTCATTGTTGCTGCTTGCTTTGTTCTCAGTACCCTCAGGGGAACTCTGCCTCTTACTCCCTGACACCGCTGGAAATAATAATACATTTACCTACACGTCAGTGGTGCACTCACATGTTTTACTTAAGTAAAAGTATATCGTTATACTGCAATGTAGACTTTTGATTTGCACTTTTACTCGAATAAAAAAAAATGTAACACAGTACCATTTTCCCATCATTCTTTGCTCATCGCCCAGTCTTTTGACTGGCAACATTTACTGCAATTAAATTACTGCTTAAATATGACTGCTTAAAAAAGGTTGACTTTCTAGGCTATAATGAAATAATGAATGAGTGGAGCCCCTGTTGCATTGCAGCACTTTTCTGGCTTTTCTGAGTCATTCCTCTCACTGCCAACAGATGGCACTTGATGATTGCAGGTGAAAAGTGCTTCCAATAGTTTGTAAAACAGGAGTTCTCTCTTTAAAGGATGTGGGAAAAAGTTGTGTGGTGGAATATAACTAAGTACATTTACTCAAGAACTGTACTAAATTGTGTACAGAAGTACTTTTACTTTAGTATTGCCATTTCTTTGAAACTTCTACTCCACTACATACCAGAGGAAAATAACTTACTAACCTTATTATATCCCCCACCAAATCTTGTGAAGTAATTTGTTTTTGTAAATGTATCAAAATGATATAAATCGCTGGTCATTCATGATTCAGCACACTGGGTCTCCGAGCCTATCCGCCCTACATTTACATACACGCATGTCAGCATAAATGTATGGCCGGACTCCAAGCATCTGATACAGGGGACAGAGGCGCTTGCTGACCGACCGGGGAGAGACGGATGGACATCGCGGGAACTGCCACAGCGTGTTTCTAAAAGAAACCATTCACTATTTTATTTATCCTCATATCATCGATTGATTTGATTCATTGATTATTATTTTTTATCGGATGTTTATGTCCCCGGCCCCCCCCCCCCTCTGTCAGTCAACTTCTTATTTCACGTGAACTGACATTCAGTCAGACTCAATCAGACTCAGAGCAGAAGGAAGAATACAAGAGAAGTCGACAACTAACAGACAACACTAGAAGAGAAGACATGACTCAACGACGTCGCTGTGTTTTTCAATGTGCCAACATCCACTCTCTCTTCCCCTTTTTCCCCATAATGAACCTTAACCGCGGCTTCGCAAAACCGCCCCACGGTTCCAACTATGGGAAGGCATTTATATTTTCAGTTGAGAGCAGTGGAGAGGTGTGGATTTTCAAGCACTCATAACTCGCTGTCCTTACTCCACATTTCGGATTTAATTTGTGCCTTTTTCCCCGCGATGCTGGCGCCATTAACCCATTCTGACCTGAGATCAGATTCGTACGAGGTTTCCACTGGACACACACTGGTCTGATCAACCCATTCTGACCTGAGATCAGATTTAAAAAAATGTCAGTCGTTCTTCGATTTTTCAAAAATAGCAGACCTACAAGCTCGTAGCGCGCCACTCGGTGGCGCGCTACGAGCTTGTAGATCTGCTATTTTTCAATAGCTAAAGCATAACATGATGCTAACACCAAAATAGGTTCCCGTTCAGAATGGGTTAAAGCTTCTGAGAGGTGAGGGGCTGGTTTGGATTCTAAAACGGCTGTTTTAATGCTACAATTAGCGCGCAATAAATAAAGGAGTTAAGTGTATTAATGATCAATAGTTCCTGTCCAGGCAGCGACAAGATTATATATCATTCTGAAATGGACATTCCGTATGATGAGTACTTTTACTTCTGGCACGTTGTGAAGCCAATTATTTTATTCAAGGCCTTTTACTTGTAACAGCATTGTTATGTTACAGTATGTAGTGCCCTGGGTATATGTACAGTATCGCCCTGTTCTTAGATCTTCTAGTCTTGTATTGAATATTGTTGTTGTGTGTATTCTTTACTATGATTTGGCTGCAAACCAATTTCCCGCAAGGGACAATAAAGCTAACCTTGAACCTTGAACTGTATACTGTAGATATTTTTTACACCAATGCATTACTTCTTTAATTCCTTCACACCGGCAAGACACATAACACACATAACTTCAATGAGTCGATTTTTGTCGTGAACTTGTAGATTGGCTATTTTCAGCGTACTGTATATAGGGCTGAAGTGGGTAATGCATGTTTTGTAATAATAATCTAAATCTAACTCAAGTTTTCAAATAACTGTATGCCACTTGTATGCACAAGTAGAATATTTACCTCTAAGATGTCGTAGAGCAGTAAAGTAAAAGTATTGAAAATTGGAAATACTCAAGTAAAGTAAAGATACCTTAAAGGTACCATTGCATAACAGCATGCACTTGTCTTATATTAAGCCACTATGCAGGATTATACCATGTTAAATAGTGTATGAGCCAATACAGTGCTTACTGTACATATTTGAATATACAGTACAAGCAAGCGAGCAACTCATTTCCTTGGGGACTTTAGGAATAGTGTCGCACGTACAGGTATGCAAATTCTACTTCTACAGCTTGTCAACAGACTGCTTTATTTACTGCTGTCAATCTTCTGGCTACAGATTTTGTCATTTTTATACAGCTGGAAAACATTCGGAAATCCCAGGATATTATTGGCATTATTTTGTTATTATGATCTGAAAGTTAACCACTAAGTAAGTTGCTATAATGCCCCCAGGGCTCTATGCCCCCTCACCCCCCTTGTCTCCCTCTATAATATAGATTATGCCAAATATCTTTGCCGAAAATAGCCGATCTACGAGCTCACAGTGTGGTGCAACGCCAATGCGCTGTGAGTTTATAGATCAGATAGTTTTGCAGGATGTTCACCCGAGAACATTCGCCCCTAGTTTTCCCAGCCAAGTCTCACCTATTCAACTAGAAAGACACACTTTCAGACAAGGGGGGGGCTTTTTTATGAAAATGGTTGTTTTCTATGACGCAGTATGAGGGTACACTGTGTCATCAGCTGCTCTGTAGAGATGTCACAGACAGTGACACTAAGGTTACGTATTAATGAAAATGGTTGTTTTCTACGACACAATGAGGGAGGATAGGTACAGGCATTGCATTATTATTATTATTGTGTCTGCACTGAGATATCACCAGCTGCTCTGTAGTGGCCACAGTAATGGTAGAGAGGTCACAGTGACACTGTGAAAGAAGTGGCACACTATTTGCACATGATGGGTCCTTAGCACGCCATAGCGTGGTGTCGAACTCCAATACTCAGGGGCCTTTGCAGGGCCATTATGTGGCCCTGCAAAGGTTTGGGACCGCAGGGCAGGGCAAAAAGCACCGCCAAAGCGGTCAGCAATGGCATTTCTCTATTCATTAGCGGTCATTTTATGTTAGGTTGCACGCTGAAAACAGCAGATCTACATGTACATCGGCTATTTTCAGCATGCAACCAAGTGTAAAATCTGCCATTATGACGCCATCAAGGCCTGCCAGAATACATTTTAGGTGACTAAATCAACTGTATATATTTAGTTGACTAAACCATTCAGATGACTAAAATGTGACTAAAACTAAATGGAATTTTATTCAAAACACTATGACTACAACTACATGAAAAACTCTGCTGTCAAAATCAACACTACCCGGGGAGCAGTTCAGTGCCTTGCTCATGGGCACATACGTAGCAGCAGCAACTACAGGGTTGTTAAACCAATGACAAATGCTACAGTTGCCATGATGGGACGATTCATGTGACATTCAGAGCCTTTATAGACATTAAAAGCCCTCACATCAGTGGTGTAGCAGCCCCCCCCCCCCCCCCCCCTATTTGGGAGATATCTGACAGCCAATTTGTGTGCTGATGTATCAGTGACATAAATAGCCCACTGTGTTGGCTCCCAGCAGCGGATCCAAAAAGCATGTCATAATAAGCACACACACAATCGACAGAAATAACAAGGCAACATTTATATAAATGCGGTTCCGTCGACCTGTCATAACAACGCGACGCCAGTGTCGGAATCAAAGGAACAAAAGCATATATACGTAGATGTCATAGTGGTAGAGATTACGGGAGATATTATATGCTTGGAGATTAATGCCATACAATAACCTCATGTGAACCAGAAGTGGTTCCAATCTTACAATAGCCGGTCTAGTATATGAAAACTCCAGGGTCAACATTTCTCTACAGCAGAACGGGAGACTAAACTGGGTAAAAAGTACCCAGATAAGACTAGATTTAATTTTGCTGGCTATAGCTCTGGGTCCACCAGCAGAGGCGTATCTACAGTAAGGCGTCTCCGCCGGCCTGTCCAAATCCATTTCTGGCCTGGACAAAATCCATACAATGAGAAAGGACAAAAACAAGACCTGAGAACTATTAGTGGACAGCTGATTAGCCGTTGCGGCAGAGCGCGACTCTCAATCACCCATTGGAAAGCGACAATTAACACATCTTGTCTGCCCAAAACGTAATTCCATGGATACGCCACTGTCCACCAGTTGAGTTGTTTATACTTTGGGACACCTCTAGTCATCCAACTGCATTTACACCCGTCTGTGTCCTCCTACGTACGTGGCCCATTTGAGAGCGTCTGTGTCCTCCTACGTACGTGGCCCATTTGAGAGCGTCAAGACGGGAGAGAGAGAAACACAGTTACAGAGACGTGATCCATGAGCACGCCGTCCTCCTTTCCCAGTCCTTGTTGCACATCATGAGCCACGCAAACCTTTTTTTAAACGTGTTCACTCTCCGCTGACTGAGTGAGAGACGGCTCGGCTCACATTCACAGATCTGTTGCCCAAGCAGCGGTTTAGTCTTACCAGAGCTCAAGTCTTATTTTTTTATCCATTCTGACCTGAGATCAGATTAAAAAAAATGTCTTCTACATCCTGACAGTTTTCTGAAAAAGCTGTTTCTATGTCAGTTTTTTTTTTTTAAATAGCAGACCTACAAGCTCGTAGAGCGCACTATGAGCTTGTAGATCTGCTATTTTTCAATAGCTAAAGCATAACATAATGCTAACACCAAAAAGGGGTTCCCGCCCAGAATGGATTAAGCTAAGAAAAAAATAATAGAGGGTATGTGCATGTATAAAGTGAATGGCAGATTGAGTGAGTAACATTGTTTAAAGTCATTTAATGCAATCATATAGGACTTTTCTGTTCGAATGTATGGGCTGTCAAGGCCAGAAAGTAGTTTTTTGCCACTCAGTAGGCGTTCCTGCATAACTTCTGGGTATGATGATGATGTCACCCTCATCCCTCTATAATGGATTCTCAACAGTGAATGTTGAGAATCCCTGATGTCTCTCTCTTATGACTGAACATGGCAATTGTTTCCTTGTCATTCTTGTCAGCGGTTTGTCATGATTTAACTTCTCGTACGGCAGTGTGTTCTTTTAAACTCCTCCAAATGGATGGCTGTAGTCATCTCAGTTTAACGCATTTTGGGCGGGAACCCCTTTTGGTGTTAGCATTATGCTATGCTTTAGCTATTGAAAAATAGCAGATCTATAAGCTCGTAGCGCGCCACCGAGTGGCGCGCTATGAGCTTGTAGGTCTGCTATTTTGAAAAAAAAGAAAAAAAAAAAAATCTGTCAGGGAGATCAGATTCTAAAAATGTTTTCTACATCCTGACTCAGGATGTAGAAAACATTTTTTGAATCTGATCTCAGGTCAGAATGGTTTAAAATAGAAAGCGACGCCTCGGGAGGATACACGAGTGTGTTCTCGTCAGAGCCAGAGAACACAGTGGGAGATGTGTAACGATAATAATGCTATGATCTATCCTTATGACGGCATATCGTATGAGTGATTAACGGCGAATGCAAATCACTTTAGTTTTAAAACAAGCATTAAAGCAGTTTACTAACAAACATTCTGAATTCAATCCTGTGCCTGTCCTGCACTAGTCAATACTGGATGAGCATGGTGTCTGGTTTCCTAAGCAGGGGACCACCGGTGGGGGACGACAACGGAGAGCGCTTGTTCATCTTTCATCAGATGAAACACCATACTGTACTTTACGGTCTAAATTAACCCATTTAGACCTGATATGAGGCCGATTCTAAAGAAATGCTATGGTTTTCTGAAAAGCTTCAAATGTATATTAAAAATTTTGAAATATAAATGATGTTGCAATATATGATAATGAGACACGGAGGTATACGTATCTACCAGCATGAAAGGTATAACAACGTATGGGTTAATTACAACCATGCATCCCAAAATGGGTTTGAGTAAACAACACGCACACAATATAAGTAAAGTCATGTGTGTTTTTCTTTGTTTGTTTATATTTTCACATATTTTCAAATATTTAAAGAATGATACACAATGTCAATATAAATATGAAGGAGAAAGCCTAAAAAACCCTCCAGGGGGTTGAGAAGTGGCATTCTCCAGGCATGTTTGTACATTCATAGTATAAAAACTACATGGCATTGAACATGAAGCGGCCATACAGTAAATATAGGCTGGCCCATCTGCGATCAACCACACTCCTAATCGATAGAATACAATACACTACAAAAGACTGTGTATATAAACTTAGTAGATAATCTCCTGTCTAACAGAACAGCACACACGGAAGCTTAAGTTGTAAATGCACCAAGACTCGCGTAGCCAGCCTTCATCTACCTTTGCAGAAGAAAATCTAATACTGAGAGCGACAAGACTAATATCCACGCAGTGATATTATATTAGTATCGCTACACGAGGCTAAACTATACCAGCCTTCTGTTTAAGAGACTGGCACAGACAAGGAAATTAATTAGGTTCAGATACAGGTGTGTGCACAACTCACTTGCAACGTGGAAAGCCATTTTCCTTTTTCCCCAGCTCCAGTCTGGAGTCATCCATTCTCTGAGACGTTTCAGACTCAAGTCAAAGATAATAAATGTACAACTCAGTGGCCAATTTGCTGAAGACATGTTTTGCCTGGAGTATAAGTCACCTGATTGATGAAAAGCTAATGGAGGTAACCTCTGTTCGGTTGTTCCATCCTTCGAAGTGTACGTACTGCACAATACTAGGACGAAGTGTACTGCACAATACTAGGACGAAGTGTACTGCACAATACTAGGACGAAGTGTACTGCACAATACAATGTACAAAGCTCTTAATCCAAAGCGATTTACAATAAGAAAGAACAAAAAGCATGGCAATACATCACATACATAAAAAGTAGTTATCATGAAACATGCGTAGTAGGACGACGTTTACTGCACAATACTAGGACGAAGTGTACTGCACAATACTAGGGCGAAGGCAACGCCATGGGGCATTGTCCCTCTATAACCCATTAACCCACCCGGGCGTGGCACAGTACAGTTGTTGCAATGCCATTCGTTTTCAGGTACACAAAAACGGAGAGTGTCCTCGACTCCTCGCAGCTCAGATAACTTTCCTTTCTCCAAGGTTGGCACCGCCAGCCGGCCCGGCCCGGCCCGACACGGCCCCCCCCTCCCCTCCCCTCTGGGCCGAGGGAGAGAGAGAGAGAGAGAGAGCAGGAGGAACGTGCCGTAACGCGGCCCGAGCTCGAACAACATCACGGAACCAACGCGTGCAGCCTATACATCAAGTGAACAGCTGAGGTCAGGAGGTCATCCGCTACACAATAGCTTTCACTCCGTGGCCTGATCACAAGTGGGCCACTGGAGGCCGAGGGTACAGTAATGTATTATATGCCCGGTGAAATTAACCCCTTATATTAAGACCCGAGGCCTATTCTATACCAATGCCTTCCGAATCCTGACAGTTTTCTGAAAAAACATCTACCGGTGTTGTCACGGAAATGGTGGATGGCATGACCTCAGGCCACGGCGTCATGTCTCCCTATAAAGTGTGGCACTCAGAAGCACTGAACAATATAAAATACCACAGGTAAATATATTATACTATAGTACTAAGTATCTCATATTGCAAGTAAGTATTCAGAATCATATATCAAGGAGGTACCTAGATATCATTAGGCTCAAGCTGACTGCTATTGACTAGTTCACCAGCTCCCTCCCCCAACGCCTAAGGCAAGATACAAGTCCCCTAAAGCATAAGGCCACAAGACCTCTCCAACACATCCTACTGACAACCCCATAAGCATAGGCCTTCTCAGTTACAACCGGTATGTTTCTACAGTATATTAGTGGTTCTCGAACTTTTCCACGTCAAGGACACCCAAAATGATTATGCATTTGGTCCTGCCGACCCGCATACTATTCTCTTAGCCTGTGTGTGTGTGTGTGTGTGTGTGTGTGTGTGTGTGTGTGTAATGTCCAATTAAAAAAAACAAGGAGGTGATCTTCTTAGCTGCCTGCTAACGGTGGGTAGACTAGTTCATTCGTTGTGAATTCAGCACAGGCAGTCAAAATAATACCCAATTAAAAATGTTGTTTACTTGTATGAATACCTTCACACAAGTTCAAATAGGAAAACAGCCCAAACATCTAACGGTGTGGATCTCATGTAGACCACTGTGTGGACCTCATGTAGACCACTGTGTGGATCTCATGTAGACCAGGGTGTGGATCTCATGTAGACCACGGTGTGGATCTCATGTAGACCACAGTGTGGATCTCATGTAGACTAAAACATCTAATCTAGACTAAACATCTAACGGTGTGGATCTCATGTAGACCAGGGTGTGGATCTCATGTAGACCACGGTGTGGATCTCATGTAGACCACAGTGTGGATCTCATGTAGACTAAAACATCTAATCTAGACTAAACATCTAACGGTGTGGATCTCATGTAGACCACGGTGTGGATCTCATGTAGACCACAGTGTGGATCTCATGTAGACCACAGTGTGGATCTCATGTAGACCACGGTGTGGATCTCATGTAGACCAGGGTGTGGATCTCATGTAGACCACGGTGTGGATCTCATGTAGACCACGGTGTGGATCTCATGTAGACCACAGTGTGGATCTCATGTAGACCACAGTGTGGATCTCATGTAGACCACGGTGTGGATCTCATGTAGACCACGGTGTGGATCTCATGTAGACCACAGTGTGGATCTCATGTAGACCACAGTGTGGATCTCATGTAGACCATGGTGTGGATCTCATGTAGACCACGGTGTGGATCTCATGTAGACCACAGTGTGGATCTCATGTAGACCACAGTGTGGATCTCATGTAGACCACGGTGTGGATCTCATGTAGACCACGGACCGGTGTGGATCTCATGTAGACCACGGTGTGGATCTCATGTAGACCACGGTGTGGATCTCATGTAGACCACGGACCGGTGTGGATCTCATGTAGACCACGGTGTGGATCTCATGTAGACCACGGTGTGGATCTCATGTAGACCACGGTGTGGGTCTCATGTAGACCACGGTGTGGATCTCATGTAGACCACAGTGTGGATCTCATGTAGACCACGGTGTGGGTCTCATGTAGACCACGGTGTGGATCTCATGTAGACCACAGTGTGGATCTCATGTAGACCACAGTGTGGATCTCATGTAGACCACGGTGTGGATCTCATGTAGACCACGGTGTGGATCTCATGTAGACCACAGTGTGGATCTCATGTAGACCACGGTGTGGATCTCATGTAGACCACGGTGTGGGTCTCATGTAGACCACGGTGTGGATCTCATGTAGACCACGGTGTGGGTCTCATGTAGACCACAGTGTGGATCTCATGTAGACCACGGTGTGGATCTCATGTAGACCACAGTGTGGATCTCATGTAGACCACAGTGTGGATCTCATGTAGACCACGGTGTGGATCTCATGTAGACCACAGTGTGGATCTCATGTAGACCACGTGTGGATCTCATGTAGACCACAGTGTGGATCTCATGTAGACCACAGTGTGGATCTCATGTAGACCACAGTGTGGATCTCATGTAGACCACGGTGTGGATCTCATGTAGACCACCAAAACAAAATAAAATAACAAATGTCCATGAATTCAAGGCTTCATGGGTTAATTGATGGAAAATAAGTATTTTTTTTGTGTGAACTACTCCTTTAAGCCAAATGAAATATAGGATAATGGTGGGGGGAAAAAATTAGGTTGAGGTACACACGCACGTGTGTACGTCATTGGAGCGGTTAGGCACCACTCAAAAAGGCAAAGTTTCGGGATAGGCCAGTGATGCAAACAGCCTGCATCCTGCATCCTTAGACTCACTAAATTGAGAAAGGACGCAGTCACGTCACCCTCTGGGTGGGCAATACTTAGTACTGTACTCTAACGTTGTTGAAGTAGGACTCCCTGAATGTCTAAAAGACCACCATTACATTGAAACCAATTTACAAATAGGGCTTCTCACCTCTGAGGAGCCACAGCGCAAACATACACCCCAAGCAGTGCTTAATTTCAGCCGGAGTTTGTCGGAGCTCAGCTCCGGTACCTGTCACTTGAGCTCCCCTACCTGTAGAGGCAGCTCCGGTAGCTCCGCTACCCCAAATGCACATTACAATATACAATACGTCTCTATTATTATTTTAGTTTCATTTTCAAGTCAACTAGGTTTCTTCCTCGTCATAGCTATACTTCTATTAACAGTACGATTCCAAAATAAAACATGGCTTGAATGATCACATTTCAAGTACAGGCTTGACGCTTCACTTTTGACGGTGCCGGGTGGCGTAAATAAAAACAACTCTCGTCTCACACTTTTGCAATTTGCATCTGTTGTCGTTCGTTGCATTATGGAACATAATGGAACTTTCATACTTTTATGGAGCAATAGTTTAACTGCTACTTGGAGTTTATAGCCTTGGGGACAGCATGCGTTTTGTTTTCAATACAAAATGGTGAGTTCTTATGAACAGAACTGACTGGTTAACATTGCCAAATCTGGCGAAGACACCCGGCTTTACAACATGGCTCGATCAGAATCGAATATTGTAACGCTTGCTTTGTTGGGCCCGAAAAAAGAAGGACAACAACAACAACAACAACGCACATGCAGGTATTTGGCATTGCGTACTGTTCTGACGATGGGCCACCCTAACTTGTTATACTGTATTTTATACAGTATCTAATATAACGTTGAGCCGCTGTGCCTACTACTGTAGTTGTGTGTTGGGAGCCGGCGGGGCCCCCATGTGTTAACTGCTGCTGCAAATGTTATCGATTGACTGACATTTTATTCAGTTTGTATAGAATGGGTACAGTTCAAACGAAAGTACACCCTACAGTACACATAGGTCAATACTAAATCTGAGAGCTACGAGTAGAAAACCAGAAAGACTTTTTACTTCAGGGTCCTCCGAATTTAGAAATTAAGCACTGACCCCCCCCCCCCCCCCCCCCCCCCCCACCTGGGTAGAGGTGTATTGTATGTGTGAATGCAATAGGGATGGTACGTAGGTAGAGGTGTCCTGTATGTGTGAGTGCATTGGAGAGGGTGGGTGGAGAGGTGGGTGTAAGGTTTTCAAAGGAGACAGATTATCAACCAACCCCAAAGGCCCAGCATGTGTGTGTGTGTGTGGGGGGGACATGGTTTTTGCTCTGCATCACACAGCTTCTTCACAGCATCCTATGCCTCTGCTGAGCTACATCACCTCTTCATGAAAATGATTGCACAACGTCCTTTTCCCTTATTTATATATATATATATTTTTCTAATGTTTTTCCGCCGTTCTTTTCAAAAGGCATGGCGCATAATGGCCATCTGTCTTGTTATGAGAGCGAGCGGTGAGTCACGCCGCGCTGGGCCACGGGAAGAGCAGAGGAGATGACTGTGAGGAAAAGCTATTTAATCCATTCTGACCTGAGATCAGATTCTAAAAAAAATGTTCTTCTACATCCTGACAGTTTTCTGAAAAAGCTATGTTTCTATGTCAGTCGTTCTTCGATTTTTCAAAAAATAGCAGACCTACAAGCTCGTAGCGCGCCACCGAGTGGCGCGCTACGAGCTTGTAGGTCTGCTATTTTTCAATAGCTAAAGCACAACATAATAATGCTAACACCAAAAGGGGTTCCCGCCCAGAATGGTTTAATTTGCACAGCAGATAGACTCTGTCGATTGACTGAGAGGTGCCGGGGGAAAGGAGATGAGCACCTTTTTCTTTTTTTTGCTTTCTGACAGCATTGAAATGTCAGTCAAGGGCACAGCAAGTTGGGGTTGCGGGGTGTGTGTTTGTGTGTGTTTGTGTGTGCGTCGTCGTGGACAGGAAATCTATAGAATGTGCCAAATGTGCACATGACTTTGTTCGTCCAAAACAATTGATTCTGGTGTAGAGCGTTGCATCTTAATCCATTTTGGGCAGGAACCGGGTGTTAGCATTATGTTATGCTTTAGCTTTTGAAAAATAGCAGATCTACAAGCTCATAGCGCGCCACCGAGTGGCTCGCTACGAGCTTGTAGGTCTGCTATTTTTGAAAAATCGAAGAACGAAGCTTTTTCAGAAAACCTTCAGGATTTAGAAGACATTCTTAGAATCTGATCTCAGGTCAAAATGGGTCAAGGGTCCTGGCTGTGACCAAGTTCATTGAGACTTGATAAAAAGAGAAGGATCCGGGGCACACCAAGGTTATATAGTAACCTTGGTGTGCTCCGGATCCTTCTCTTTTTTTATCATGTTTTGATCCCGTTGTTTGATCCGTGTGAGCACCTTTTTATCAGTGTTATTATTATTATTATTATTATCATCACATCCTGCTACCTCCATTGAGCACCTGGTAGGTTCCTTCTTCTTCTCTATTCATTGAGACTGGTTGGGCTCCACAGCCTCATGGCTCTATGAGTCACTCACAAAACCCCTAGCAGAGTCCAGCATACAGCTGAACTATACCAAAGCACTGCGTCAGGCACCGCAGAACTTGAGGCAAGTAAATTGACCCTATGGGAGCCAACCCAGGGCAAAGCCAGGAGGGGCAAGAGGCGTATACCACCTATGTACACGTGCTGTGTCTCGACAGCTTGGCTGACAACACTGCAGAGCTCAAGAACCTGATGTTGGATAGGAATTTGTGGAGGGCAGCGATCCGGGAATCCCGAGTTGGTGTTGGCTAGACCTCAGTCACCTCACTCTTGCAGAACAATACCAAAGCCACCGCGAAGAAATGATGTGAATGTCGCACGTCAAACTATTAATTTGTTCATGCAAAATGCATCATTCATATTAAAATGAATGTGGATTTAAATGAATGTGAATTAAATCGCACAAAAGAAATGCTCCCAGGGATTATTGTTATAGTGTCTAATAGTGTGGCATGTCTACGACCAATAAAAGGATGAATTATGTGTGTGAGTAGACAAGAGAAGAGTTTTAAATCCAGCTCCATTGAGCCTCCATTATAACAGGATTTTCTAAAGCCAAAAACCTAATAATTAAACTCAAGAATTCACCTTTACTGGGATAAGCATATCGACAAATACAGTATCAAATCTGATACATCAGCTTCAAAATGCCAAGTGTCAGTAATTATAGTTTGGTGATGAATATGTTTTCACACGATACCTTAACTCTTGCCGCCTCAGAGATTCCCAGTGGACCCTGCAGAACACAGAGAGACAGAGGAGAGGATAAACTTTAACACCGGGGTATTTTTACCAGTCCTTGTACACGACGGCACAAACAATGACATTTGACAAACTGTGCAACACAAGAGCTACTGTAGAGAATGGCTAATTTTAGCCCAGCCAAAGTAATTGTTAACCAATAAAACATGACCTTCAAAGTGCAGATGAAATAAAAAATAATAAAAGGTTTCACGCTTTTATAGCATCTAGGTGTTCATAATGAGGACATACCAATAAATTAAAATGTCCCCTAAAAGTCTAATCTTAAATTACTTTCTGTCAAATGCAAACATACTGCATGATTACATGAAGCCCATATGAATAAATATGTGTAAAGATTGCATTCCTTGTGTGATTCCCATAACACATACACATGTGATTTTAGTCATACTCTGTTTTGGGTCTTATACAAGATTACGTCCGGACAGTGAATGACTTCAATGATAAACTACAATCATGTACCTGAAAACATTCAAGTTGAGAAATGAGTAACACGAACATCCTTCAGCACTGCCCCTCTTTCTCTCTCCCTTGGGCTGTGCTACAGGCTACAAACATTAGCCTTCTCTGGCTGCACTGATATATCATGCCTTAAATCCCATAGCCTGAGGCACAACCAGGTGGGCAGTGAAGCCAATAGTGTCTGAACTCTGAAGCCAGTAGGAAATTCTGACCGGGCAAACGCTACATGAGCATCAAGAGCAGCACCACTTGAACAGACTCTTGAACAGTTTCTACTTGTCAACAATTAGACTGCTGAACAAGAGCTAGGACTGGTGACGCCACACAGACTGAACTGAATTGGTCTCCTTTTAGTAGAGACTACTTTATTTATACACATAGGCTACATCACTTTATTAAAATGTTTTATATGCATACTTGTACCATGTAGATTAGTCATGTACTATGCACTTTCTTTCTTTTAACTGCAATGATGAGCCTGCACAAACAAGAATTTCACCCATGTTATGTGATGTGACAATAAAGTTTGATTCTGATTCTGATGTATTTGGGCCCCAACTTCACCTAGACTGTATTACCTTAATAAACATGGTCATAAATACTTTCTGCTTCCAGTCACTAGTTTAAAGTCTCATTTCTCATGTCATAATATTCTTTTTGGAAAATTATGGTCCCATTTATTTAAAACAATGACCATAAAGTTGAGTATGTTCTGAGGGGCGTGGCTACCTTTACACCCGGAGAACACATATTTTTTTACAGTCTATGGGCACAACAGGCTTCCTTAGGGGAATGCCCATATAAGTCCGTTAGTCCGATCTATGTGGCCGGTTAAGACCGAGGTTTCCTTTTCAGACTCAAACTTAATAATACTAAGTATTCAAATGTGCATGCTGTTGCATGCTGTTTTTTTGCTGTTGTTTTTTCAATGTTTTAGTATAGTGAATTACGTTTTTATTTTCCTGTGCAACACTTTGTAAACCTCGAGTTGTAAAATGTTCTATGTAAATAAAGTGGTTTGGATATACAGTACTTAAGTATTCACAACTCAATATTTTCACTATATTTGAACTAGAGATTATCCATAAAAAATTACAAAATGTGATGATGTGATGCGAGAGTGCAGACGTATAGCCAACACCAACTCAGGACTCCTGCATCGCTGACCTATAGCTGACTGGCAGCTAGGTCCCCTTCAGGAGGTCATAAACACGGCCCAGAGGATCTGTCCTCTTCCATCTCTAGAGGACCTCTACAAGAGACACTGTAGCAGAAGAGCCAACAGCATCCTCAAGGACCCATCCCACCCAGGTCATCACCTGCTGCAACTTATGCCCTCAGGGAGGCGCTATAAGGTCATCAATGCAAGGACGAACAGACTGAAAAATAGTTTCTACCCCAGAGGAGTCATAGCTCTAAACACTGACACTTGAACTCTGACACTTGACACTTTATGTTATGGACTAAAGGGACTTACTGCGCAATATGTCTTAAATGTATGTATTTTATATAGAGTATTGTGGCTTTTGTTTTAAAGCTGGATTGCAAATCAATTTCGTTGTCTTGTACAATGACAATAAAGATATTCTGATTCTGATCATGGTCTTGAGCTTGGCCTATTCACCTTCCTGGTTTTGCCCTGCCTTGTGTCAGTGTCATTCCCCTTGCAGGCCATGCCTTGTGTTGACACAAGTTGAGTGTCAGTTTGCTTGTCACCATGTTTGGGTTCCTGACGCAGTGCCCAGCCAGCCTCATCCGTCTCTCTCTGACTCTGTCTGTGACCCGTCTGGAGCCCACAGGTTTTCCGTCAGAACGGAGGCTCTCGTGATCAAGTGATAAAGTGGAAGTGAAGCCTCCTCCTCACTTCCGCTTCGTCTTTACAGTCGCACAAATCTATCCTATTTATTCCACCCTAGTGGAACTTTTTACAACTGCTGAAAGTTGGGGTACCATCAACAACCATTATAAGGCAAAAAAAATCTAAATTACATAATGCTTTGTAGCATGTGACATGTCAAACTAGGGGTTTTCATGATTCTGAATCCATTCCAAGCATTAGTTTTGCACGAAAAAACATGTGCTGACCTCATCACATTTGTGATGACGGCGCTATGGCCGTTCATAGCCCAAGAGTGTATTCCCTGCAAAACTAATGCTTGGAATGGATTCAGAATCATGAAAACCCCCTAGTTTGACATGTCACAATTTTGTCACATGCTTAGCATGTGCTATGCATATTGACATTTTGAACGTTTTGCCATATATTGGTTGGTGATGGTACGCCAACTTTCAGCAGCTGTCATAAATTCCCCTAGGGTGGTTGAATAGAAACCAATGTGGGATATGCTAGTAGACACCCTTACAAATACATTGGTGAAGAAAATGCTTGATAAGAAATGTATTCCCAGATTTTATTAAAATCCTCTGACTGCCGGCAGGATTTTGTTTTAATCAAGGTCTTACCTTTAGGCTACAAAGACTATTGAGTGTTGACTCGGACATTTCAGAGTTTAATTAACACGCGTTATTTTGCAGCATACATGGTTCTGATGATCACTCATTGCGTGTTTGCCCGTGTTTGCCCGTGTTTCTGTCACGGTGCATGAAGCAACTTCATGGTACAACGATCGCTTTTTATGTTTGGACCCTGACAAATAATTACGACGTACGTTCATAGGGCATCATTAAACACGAGTCGGAGATGTGTTTAGAGTGGGTGTTTTAAATGTGCAGAAAATTATGTCAAATAGCTCTATATTCTTCACCCGCGTTTAGGCTACTTCAAAAAATGCCAAAAAAAAACCTTCTAAAAGTGTTTGTTACAGTAACAAGGGAAAAACCATTTTCAGGTTGTGATCCCACTTATTTCCAGAGAGAGACCTCACATACAGGATACAGGATAAACAAGTTAAATTTGACACATTTTAAACTGGAAAAGATTAAAGTGAACCTGATAAATGGGTAGGTACTCGAGACAGGGAGAGAGACCCCTGATATTGAACCACACTCTCTGTAGCAATGATTGCCATCAGAATATTAAGCTTCAACCGTTTCACTCACAAAGAAAGTTTTGTTTTAACCCAAGAAAATAACTTCATCAAATATAGAAAACGACCCATCCAAGCTTGTTGATCGTCCGCTTTCGCCGAGTGTCGCTGGGCTACTTTGGCTCAGGATATGACATCACCACATCAGGAAGACGGCCGGGGTTCATACACGGTTAACCCCTGCAGATCTGAACTCAGCAGAAGAGGTGAGTCATAAATGCCAGGACAGCAGGAAAGCTGGCTATACAGTAGGTATTATTATGGGTACGGTGCCATTTTCCAAATGTCACACCTCCCCCTCCGCCTCCCGCCTCCCCCTTCTTCAATGACTGTGCGTCCTACAGCTTTATGAGTTATTAAGGAGACGTAATGGAGCATATATGCTGAGCAGTCGTGGAAAATACATTTACTTTAAGTAAGTATCGCACTTAATTACCATTTCTAAGTACTTTCACTTTACTTGAGTATTTCCAACACTCCGCACGCACTGCCATGAAGTGTGTGTCATGACCGAAAGAATAAGAATACAGAATACGTCCGAAATGAGTTTTCTTTTGACAGATGGCTGGCATCTCCCTTAGAAATATTATGGCCACGCGACAGAGACTCGGTAGTAGAGTCGCCTGCTTCTTTGCCTGGAGCCAGTTTAATAATAATAATAATGAATTGCATTTTTATAGCGCTTTTCCAAGTGCTCAAAGCGCTTTACAATGGTTCATTCATTCATACATTGGGAGGTGAAGCGGCGAACAGTCGACGCCAGCGTCCTCACTTCCCACCCCCAATCCAACCCTTTAGTTTAGGTGGTTCGGGCATCCGGTTAGGAGGATGCCTCTCGAGCGTCTCTCTAGGGAGGTCCTCGAGGCACGTCCCACTGTGCGGAGAGTCTAGACCCCCCGGGCAGACCAAGGAGGATGAGATGGAGGGATTACATCGACTCACTGGCCTTGGAACGCCTCGGGATCCCCCAGGAGGAAGTTACTAATGTTGCTCTGGAGGGGGAAATCATTCTGGAGCTCTCTGGTGGAGCTGTTGATGGATTTACAACACTCTGTATACTTTACACGTCTATTACACTACGTCTCAGAGGTAATATTGTACTTTTTACTCTACTACACATACTTAACAGTTTTACAAAACATGCATTAACCAATTGAGCCCTAATTGATTAGGCCTACTGTTGGCTATTTCATAATATCTACAAGTGCATGATGCATGGTGCTTTGTGTTGTGATGCCCAAGAAGTTGGACTTTATTTTTATTATATTTGTTTGTATGAATAAAATCATACTTTTACTTTGGTATACTTTAAATAACTCAGAAACTACAAAACATTTCAAAGTAAAAAGTTCCAGCATGTGTGCCCACAGTAAGCTGAATTATAAAAAGTGTGAATGGAGTTTCTAGGTGAAAGTGACTTTTTGACGTCCCATAGAGCTGCCATTAAATGTCTCAAATTTGAAAGCACTATATTTCTAAAACTATGAAACAGGCAAACATGTCCACCGTAAGATGAACCTAAATAGGCTAGAATGGGGTTGCTATGTGTAAGTATGTAGGACTAGTAGCATGCCAAAGTTTGTGCTATTGCCATTGAGAATGCATTGGGCGTTTAAGTTAAGTATATGTTCATGCTAATAATAGTTCACTTTTACTTCTGATAACATTTTGAATACAGGCCCATTACTTGAAAGTGAAAAGTCTATTTCTATAGTGTGGCATTTCTATAGTGTGGTATTTCTACTTACAGTAAAGTAAAAAAAAAAACATTTTCCACCAATGACTGTGTGTCCTCCAGCTTTATGAGATATAATTAAAGGAGGATACATTGAGTCATGTGGGAGAGACTTAACAGTGAGCAGCCTCAATTATGCCAAACATAATGGAATCTATTGAGCATAACGGTGAGAGGAAGCCGAAAGGCCACCTTTCTGGGATTTCCTGGATGGAATCAAAAAATAAAATAAACTACGTGTCCCAGATCGGACGCTTAAATCAGAGCACCGGTGTGTGAAAACAATCAGCCCCGGACAAAGAACAGAGGCTTTATTATTTTCGTCTCCTTCTTTTTTTGTGGGGTACAGTATTATTTTATGATGACTAAAAATGAAAAATGTCCTTATATTAATTCAGAGTATACAGTATAGGCGGGAAGCTGACTATATTTAGGGCTGCAACAACTGTGTCGATGAGCTTCTTACATATTATTGTTCTATTGATTTCACTAATTCAACTAACCACTTAAACCATATTATACTGTAGTTGAACATCGGGTGTATTCGCTGAAAATAGCTTCTTTCCCCTACAATACGGAAGAGTTTGGGACGTGTGGAGCGTCTCAACCTTACTGGCATATGCAAAGGCTGAACTTATGGATTTTGGATAGCATTTTATGTAGATATAGCTAGGTTTTTTTTTTACGTTACTGGAATATATATTATATATTCTCAGTCTTTTACTTCTACTCCACTGATCTCAGACTCTCAGAGGCAATTACTGTACTTTTCCCCCACTACAATTATTTGAAAATAACACACACACACACACACACACACACACACACACACACACACACACACACACACACACACACACACACACACACACACACACACACACACACACACACACACACACACACACACACACACACACACACACACACACACACACACACACACACACACACACACGCCTTATGGGTAGACATTAATCTACCCCCTGCTGGTTTCTGGTCTCGTCATGGCAGAACAGGAAATGGCTAGTTTACACTTTCATATAATAATGGCCTCAAAGAACAAAAGAGGTGAATCCAATCATCTAGTATAGGGGGTAGGAAACAGAGAGGAAGGAGTGCATCTGTTTGACCTTCAACAAGGTCATCCGTTTGACCTTCAACAAGGTCATCCGTTTGACCTTCAACAAGGTCATCCGTTTGACCTTCAACAAGGTCATCCGTTTGACCTTCAACAAGGTCTTCTTTGGTACAACTGGGTGACAGAATTGATGCAAAAAAGAAGAGAACAAGGCGCTCTTGTAGAAAAAATAAAAAGCCTTTAACCCATTTTGACCTGAGACCTAGAAATTCTAAAAATGTCTTCTACATCCTGACAGTTTTATGTCAGTTGACAGTTCTATGTCAGTCGTTCTTCGATTTTTCAACAACAGCAGACCTACAAGCTCGTAGCGCGCTACTCGGTGGCACGCTATTAGCTTGTAGATCTGCTATTTTTCAATAGCTAAAGCATAGCATAATGTTAACACCAAAAGGGGTTCCTGCCCAAAATAGGTTAATTTAAAGTGGCTAATGCATTGCAAGAATTAAAATGCAAATGGTACATTTTAACAGATTGCATCATGGCACACTTAGAAAATACCTAAAATTGTCCACGATCCATCCATCATGTGCCACTTAACATGGCAACCATGGCTGCCTCGGTCAGATGGGTGGGCATTCTGCATTTTATTTTAATGATGAATATCAATCAATTGTGTAAATCGAAAAAGCACCATGACATTTGAACATTTACCATTTACAATCATTTGGGGGCCCACTTGCAGTGGTTGTAAAGTAACTATGTACCTGAACCCAGACAAGACTGAGCTTCTCTTCTACCCCGGCTATAAGTCCTGCCCCATGGAGGAGCTAACCATTTCCATAGACAACGCCTTGGTAACTTTGGTTCCAACAGCCAAGAACCTCATGGTGTTGTCCTGGACAGTCAGCTCTCATTCAAAGCACACATGGCGGTGGCGGTCAGACCCAGGAGTCAGCCCAGCCCAGCTCCTTGTCCAGACATCAGTCATATCAAAACTTGACCAGTGTAACTCACTCCTTACTGGCCTAGCACACTTAAGCCTCTCCAATTGATCCAGAATGCCGCAGCTCGCTTGGTCTTCAACCAGCCAAAATTCTCAACATGTCTTCCCCCCCCTTCTCTGCTCCCTCCATTGGCTCCCATGCCGTCGCTGCCTGCACAGAGTACAACACTCTGATGCTGCCATGCTGGCCTTCAAAGCAAGTCTGATCGGACCCTATAACCCTTCCGCTCACTCATATCACAGGGAAGCTGGAAGAAAATTCACTAAAAACGACGGGACAACGCTCCACACGTCCCAAACTCTTCTCCCTTCTGGTTTCAAAACTATGCAACGCAATTTTCTTTTGCAATCAGAACTCACTCCAAATCTTCCGCCGTACTCTGAAAACCCACCTCTTCAGACTATCCATCTTGCTGTAGCACTTGCCCTAGCCTCGACGACCTTACTGGCATATATGCAAAGGCTGAACTTATGGATTTTGGATAGCAAAAAAGATAAAATCAAGCCAAGAACGCATTAGTGACTTGTGAGCATGCACAGGTGTGTTCATGAGGTGTTTGTCATGTCAGTACTTACAGGTTGACCTCTGGGACCGGGCTCTCCGGGCTTGCCTCGCCGTCCCTAATGCAAACAGGTGGGAGAACAAAAAGAAAACAGGATATGAATGACAGAGCTGGAGATTTGGTTTGAGTCATTGTACAGTTGCCCGAACGGCCAAGGCTCCAAGAACAGTCCGGACAGTTTAACGGTTTTTATTTCTTCACCAAACACCTAAGTGTCAGATGTTTGTGTGTGTGTGTGTGTGTGTGTGTGTGTGTGTGTGTGTGTGTGTGTGTGTGTGTGTGTGTGTGCATGTTCCAAATTCCATTTAGTTTTAGTCATTTGAAATGTTTTAGTTTTAGTCTAGCTTTAGTTGAGTCTACAGTTGATTGAGTCAACTAAAATGTATCTTGGCAGACCTTAATCGCGTCTTAATGCCTGATTTACACTTAGCTGTGTGTCCCGAAAATAGCAAGCTCACAACACGATCAGCTATTTTCGGATTCACCAGCACGCAGCCAATACATACAATGACATGTTCTATATTTAGTCATAGTTTTAGTCATCACAGCTTAGCTTTTATTTTGTTTTCCTCAGTGGAAAAAGACAACGCAACACAATTTTTTTTTATCATAGTTAGTCAACATCATTAACACTGATGGAGAGACAGCGCCAGGTGTGTGTGTGAGGGCATGCATGCTGCCAGCGATTACGCCTAGACTGCAACTCCTGTCTCAGCGGATAATTTGCTTTTAATTAACAACAAGAAAACAACTTAATTGCATCGCCCTGCATGGCCTCGACACTCTTTGTTTCCGCCGTTCCAGTTGATCGACTCCGGGCCATCTGTGCGCGACCCCGGCCACATCCGTCAACAACAGACAGCAGATAGATAATATAACCGTTCACAACACAACGTACATACGCACTGCAATCCGAATTTTTCAGAAGAGACGATTAAGAAAGAACTCGCGTTACTTGGGTTCCATTATGTATCAAAGACCCGACTGCTTGAAATCAAAACGAATCTTGATAGACTGGTTCAATGTAGAACGCCAAAGAACCAGGCTTTATCCAAATACACACAGCCCTTAACAGATCCCACCAGGCTAGATGTGGAGCCAAGGAGCCACACCTTCAGCCAGACATCGTCTCTAAGCAGTGACACAGGACAGAGACAGTACTCATGTTCTTCTCCTCATCCGAGGTCTGATCCTGCTTTCTCAGAAGAGGAAATTGAGCAACAGCTGCTGTTACTTGGGTGGGACAACATACCACGGCACCGACTGCGTGAAATGAAGCGAGATCTCGATGGACTGATTCAAAACGTAATATCAAATGGCAAATTGAGTGTATCCCCAGCACACCCGAGACAGTCACACCCCAGCCGAGTCCTTCTGCATACAGGAATGAAGTTAATCCATCTCATAATGCAGACCCTGGTGACGGGTGTTTGTGATTTTTAGGGAGTCGCTCCACTTTTCTACCCCAGAACAGAGCCTCGTCTGGGACGTGTCGAGTCCCTAAAAATCATGGAGGTCACGGACCTGTCGGCGGCCCGGCAGGTCCCCGGAGTTTACCTTTAGCCAGAAACATGACCATGTCAGGTGCGATGCGATCTCAAATCACATCTCGGATGGATGATCAAAACCACGGACAACGCTCTTATAGTTTCAGAGATACGAGGCATAGAAGATCCTACTTTGAATGGAGCTCTATGGAGGCTGTGCACAACAATCCTGGTGCTGGGGGTGACGAAGGTGTTGCGTAGCAACCGGGCCAATACTGAGATATCTGGTACTTAATAAGTAGTTTAAGTCAAATGTACGTAGTTATTTTACACCACTGCTTCATGAAAACGAGGCCAGAGCGGACCAGCCGCTTTTCATCTTCAGAGATTTCTTTTTAACATTTATGAATAGCAAAAAAAAGCTTCAGTGCTTTGAAAAAAAAGAAAGAAAAATCAAGGCTTTGAAAGGCCGACATCGTAATGAGATGTAATGCTTTCTGAAAGCAAACCAAAGTTGTTGTAATTTACATCAAGGGGATTTATGTTCCTTGGGCGAAAGGGCCGGGTGAGGCTGTGTGTGTGTGTGTGTGTGTGTGTGATGTGGATGTTCTTTTAGAGCTATACTCCGCTGTGTGTGAGTGTGTGCGTATGCATGTGTGTGTGTGTGTACGCGTGTGTGTGTTGCGGACGTCCTCTTAGAGCTACACTCCGTCTCCGCTGTGTGTGTGCTGTGCTAACTGGCAGAGCATCAGAGGCTGCATGCGATGTTACCAACACAGCCCCGCTATTCACTGACCGGGCCTTTCTAGTTCTACAAACAAGACAGATGTAATACCGGCTCAATTATAAGATCCTAATAACCCTCTGGTCTGGGTCGATGCGTCATACCACATGTCATCCACTTAACCCAGTAACAGCTTCATGAGGCCGACGCTACACACACGTCTTCTAAATCCTAAGCGTTTTCCCAAAGTTTCCAGGGTGTCATGCGGTCAGTGGTGCACAGTTTTTCATGTCAAGGACCACCAAAATGATATGCATTTGGCCGCCAACCCCATCCCACATTTCTTTTGTTCCAGCTTGTGTCACGCTACCATATTATCTGCTATTTTTGAGTAGCCAAAGTATAAAATAATGATTTTCTTTTAGCAAAAAATCTAAAAAAGACACAGATGCTTTCCCGGTCTTAAAGGGTTAAACCCTATAGCGTCAGCGTGGGTCATGTCGTGTTGTTTTCATGCATTTGCCAGCATAGCTTCGGATAAAGATGATTACTGAATGATCACGATAATGCCCATAACAAGTGCCAAATCTGCCCTGTTAACGGCAAAATGTTTTCACTATGTTTCACAGAACGACAAAGACTACTGATGATAATGACCATAATAACAGTGACTCTCGCTATGCGCTGCATTTCAGCCCATGCAGGCACAATGGAGATCAAAAGGACTGTTGGAACGACGGGAGTCTGTGTGTGTGGAATAAGGGACCATCGGCCTAGTGGGATTTGTAGGCCAATGAATGGGACATTTTCCATGCCCGACAAAAAAACACAAGATAGATAGATACTTTATTTGTCCTTGTCGAAATGTGTTTTGTGCCAAGCAGTCATACTTACAAAGAACAACACATATAGGCCTACAGTACAACACAGTACAAACAGATAACACGATACGATGATAATACTTCACAGCTCCTCTCTTGCAGAGAGCAGGGGAAAAAAGGCTATACCACCAGTCACAGTTCCAAGAGGCATCACATCACATCACATTAGATGCATAGAACTGAGATTCGGCCTGCTTGTTCATAAGTCCTATACTTACAGGCTCAATATAGGACAGCTGTGAAACAAGGGGAGGGCTCAGCCATACACACATACAGTATCACTATACAGTAGGTGCTACGAACTCAATCCAGATCCTCTCTCTCCCTCTCTCTCTCTCTCTCTCTCTCTCTACTGTAACACGAGTACAATCTAAGAAAGCAAACTTTACTGTGCCCGATGTGTGATTGGCTCTGGCTATGATGGTGGGCTTCATAACCCGAAATCCAGAGTTTGCACTTCTTGGTGTTCTGACTGACACGGTGTCAGTTCTACTGAGAGCTGCCGTTTCCGTGCAGCTCCGTGTCAGTGTGGGTAAAAGTTACAAGGAGAGGAGGCGGCTTGTGAAGAACTTTTGGTTTCGGCGGACGGACGGATGGGATCTGTTCTTCTCAGATGAAAAGCGCTCGGCGGCGCGTTGGTGGAATCACAAAGCGATGCCCCCTAAACCTTTCTGACCTGAGATCAGATTTAAAATCCTGACAGTTTTCTGAAAAAGCTATGTTTCTATGTCAGTCGTTCTTCGATTTTTCAAAAATAGCAGACCTATACAAGCTCGTAGCGCGCCACTCGGTGAGCTTGTAGATCTGCTATTTTTCAATAGCTAAAGCATAACATAATGCTAACACCAAAAAGGGGTTCCCGGCCAGAATGGGCTAAACCTCTGCTACTGACGAGCCCTCCTCACAGACCCTTTGATTAACCCGAGACGAATAAAAATGAACACTTTGTGCCGGCAAACACAACACCAAAAAGTCGAAGGTGTTTCTACTGAGGGAGCTATACTGCTTTTAATCATCTGTTCTTGTGCCTGCGCAAGTGCACGTTTGACTGTGTGTGTGTGCGCGTGTGTGTGTGTGTGTGTGTGTGTGTGTGTGTGTGTGTGTGCGTGTGTGTGTGTGTGTGTGTGTGTGTGTGTGTCTGTATATAGAAGTTAGGGCTGCCGACATTGAACTGTGAGAATCCAGGAAATGTTTTTTGGGGCCGGGGGGGGACGACGACTACTCAAGGTTCTTCCCCCAGAAACCTTTTAACAGAGTCTATATGTAATTTCCTGTGTTTGGTACTTTTATCAGGCTTTACTATAGCACTATAGCAAAGGATGGGTACAGTTTCAGCCATACATTTTTGGGGAGTTTGATACCAAGTCCAGGAGAAATCCAGGGTAAATGACAATGGTGTCATGGTGCAGGAGATGTAAAAGTATGTTTTCTCATGTCAATAAAGCTCCTTTGAGAGAGAGAGAGAGAGAGAGAGAGAGAGAGAGAGAGAGAGAGAGAGAGACACAGAGAGAGAGGATGTGTGTGCGCGGTCGATACGGTGCATTGTCTGCGTTGCAGTATTTGGTAGTGCTCAGATTGCCAATTTATCCAAAAAAAATTAAAAAAGGGGGGAAACAAAGGCTTGGTAAGTATATTAACCTTAACAATGAGACAATTAACCAGTGTACAGTATGCATACTGTATGCTGTTCTCTCAGGGTTCCGTTTCATGTTTCCTCACACAGCCAGCTGGCATTTTTTTGATCGTCGTCTGAGTTAATAAGCGCTCTAATGAGGTCTGCCTCTGCATGCGTGTTCACGGATTAAAGACAAATACAATCTCACTATTGAACATGCGTGTCATTAGGACCAAGTCCTAATGTGCGATTTGTGAGAACAGTATACTGTAAAGCACACACACACACACACACACACACACACACACACACACACACACACACACACAGAGTAACATTATGATGATAACATTTACTTTTTGGTACTTTAAGCACATTTTGACATCAATACTAATTGTACTTTTGCTCAAGTTCAATTAGTATTGATGTCAAGTCAAATGTGAGTATACTTCTTCCGTCACTGGCAGCACTGAAACAGAACTAAAATAAAACTAAACTAAACGCCACAGTATTTGTATTTAGTTGTAGCCGTATAGCCCCTGGCCTTCTGTATCCCCCAAACGCCAGACAACAAAAGCAGATTATACAAATACTATAAGTAATGTAGCTAATGCATATTTCACTATGTTATTATTCCAAGCAGGTGATGAATTATGCAGTTTTCTAAACATTATTTGCCCTTAAAACTATTTTAACTGTGAATTGCATTCTAATTCTCTTTCCCCGGATTATTTGCATAATCATCATTAAATAAATAGTGAGATGGATATAAAGTTGCACAAGACTTTGAGTGCAGAAACAAATGGCGATTATTTGAGCTTAACTTGATTTAAGTACCCAATCGCCAAACACAGTTCCGCAGTAGTAACTTGAAAGAAGGGGAGAAGAGACTCTCAAAATGTTTCATTTATCTAAACGCTTTGGCAGGTACAGTACTGGTAGATGAAACAAAGATATTAGATTGATGTGTTATGATATTGTATCGCTGTGTCAGTCACAGTCAATTTCCAACATTTCAATTCTTGAAATAACAAGCCTTTTCAGTAAGATATTCATATTCGGCCAGCCAAATTCCTTTTTATTTTTTGTTAGTTTGTTTTTAGGGGTCACATTCAAAGACTTTAGGCCTTAACTGACAAATATACCCTTTATTGATCTTGACTCTTGAAATAACAAAGCTATAATGTAACCTTTATTCAATAGTGATAGTGTATACAGTGGGGAAGGACCCGTAGCAAAAGGCCTAGAGTCGGATGAGGCAAGAACTAAGCCTTGATGCTGTTCATCAGGGGTGCTTCCCCTCCAATACGCAGCTATGTGTGTCCCTATGTATGTCTGTATGTCCGTCCGTCCGTACGTCCGTCCGTCCGTCTATCTGTCTGACTGTCTGTTCGTATGTTTTCCAATATTTGAAAAGAAAGATAACGGTTAAATGAAATGGGACAATACCAATGTCTGTATGTCTGTAAGCACGGACAGCTGCAATACCGGTAACTCTCATTTCTCCACCGTTTCGGAAACCGGGCCGGCCCTCTGGGCACGTATCAAAGACATCTAAGCATAATAGCTTACTCAATAGCAGAAATAATAAAGAGTAAAGATATTTTAAATCATATTTTCGTGAAATAGTTGTGAGCTACGTATACGTACCTGCGAACAATTTCCTTGTTATTATTAGTGATCTAATCTCTGTTCTGCTCTGCTGGTAAATTAGAAGTCAGAAAGACAGAAATATCCGCACTCTCTTGAGTAGTTTCTTTTGACATTCTTTTGAGCATAAACAACAGCAGCAGTCTATCTATAGAGAAACGGACGTGTCACATAGATTCATAAACAACAGCAGCAGTCTATCTATAGAGAAACGGACGTGTCATATAGATTCATAGAGGCCAATTAAGCCCTACGTTGCCTATACAAAAATAGCATTGCATTGTGTTGCGCTGTGAGCTTGTAGATAAAAGAATATTGAAATCATTTTGAACATTTTGTCCCTGGCACTAAACCTAATACATTTCATCTGTGTGGGAGTCCTTGACATGAAACGTTAAGAGAACCACTGCTCTGTCCCTCCCTCCCAGTACCCCCCCCCCCCCCCTGCAGAACAGCCCGTCAAATAGAGGTAATCTGCTAAATCAAACTTTGTTTACTGCCTCTAACAGGAGAAGGCTGGAGCACACAGGTCATTTAAAAAACTCTGAAGAACACACTGTACTGTAAAAAATGTCATTATCTATTTTGTGCACCCACTGTATATATATATATTTTTTGAATGACCTGTATGCCCCAGCGCTTTGCTTTGGTCCCCGTCTGAGAGCACTGGCCTCCAGTCCTTATAATAGGTTTTAAGCAAGTCAACTCTCTCAAGTTTTCTTTTGCAATTGCCTAGAGGAAGAGGACAGCACTTGCTAAGGGCAGCAAAATGTGGACCAACCAGGGCCCAACTAATCAAAAATGATTGCTGAGGAATAATATCAATCACATTCTTCAGCAAAATGTGCCAATCATGCTGAACCTGAAGCCACTTCCAACCCCCCTTCCGCCCCCAGCCCTGCCCCGAGTCACGACCCACGACGATAAGGAAAGCATTCAGACAGCATGTCTAAACCAGGGGTTCTCAACGTTTTGGGCTGGGTTGAGAACCCCTGGTCTAAACGACCAATATCATCTGGCTGAGAATATAAAAAGAAAACAGTAGGACAGGTGACTTGTTGTATTTATGTATAGGTATTTTAAGGTGTATTACGGATGTTGTATTTTCTGGTTCAAAATGATGTGGTATTGAAGTGTAATTTTTATTTCTGCCTCTTGGCCAGTTCCCACTTGTAAAAGAGACACAGTCTCAATGTGATTTTACTGGTTAAAAGTGAACCACTGTACTGTAGTGCAGAGTCTAGAAGATGAAAGTGAACCACGATACTGTAGTGCAGAGTCTAGAAGATGAAAGTGAACCACTATACTGTAGTGCAGAGTCTAGAAGATGAAAGTGAACCACGATACTGTAGTGCAGAGTCTAGAAGATGAAAGTGAACCACGATACTGTAGTGCAGAGTCTAGAAGCTGAAAGTGAACCACTGTACTGTAGTGCAGAGTCTAGAAGATGAAAGTGAACCACTATACTGTAGTGCAGAGTCTAGAAGATGAAAGTGAACCACGATACTGTAGTGCAGAGTCTAGAAGATGAAAGTGAACCACGATACTGTAGTGCAGAGTCTAGAAGCTGAAAGTGAACCACTGTACTGTAGTGCAGAGTCTAGAAGATGAAAGTGAACCACTGTACTGTAGTGCAGAGTCTAGAAGATGAAAGTGAACCACTATACTGTAGTGCAGAGTCTAGAAGATGAAAGTGAACCACGATACTGTAGTGCAGAGTCTAGAAGATGAAAGTGAACCACGATACTGTAGTGCAGAGTCTAGAAGCTGAAAGTGAACCACTGTACTGTAGTGCAGAGTCTAGAAGATGAAAGTGAACCACGATACTGTAGTGCAGAGTCTAGAAGATGAAAGTGAACCACGATACTGTAGTGCAGAGTCTAGAAGCTGAAAGTGAACCACTGTACTGTAGTGCAGAGTCTAGAAGCTGAAAGTGAACCACGATACTGTAGTGCAGAGTCTAGAAGATGAAAGTGAACCACGATACTGTAGTGCAGAGTCTAGAAGCTGAAAGTGAACCACTGTACTGTAGTGCAGAGTCTAGAAGCTGAAAGTGAACCACTGTACTGTAGTGCAGAGTCTAGAAGCTGAAAGTGAACCACTGTACTGTAGTGCAGAGTCTAGAAGCTGAAAGTGAACCACTGTACTGTAGTGCAGAGTCTAGAAGCTGAAAGTGAACCACTGTACTGTAGTGCAGAGTCTAGAAGATGAAAGTGAACCACGATACTGTAGTGCAGAGTCTAGAAGATGAAAGTGAACCACGATACTGTAGTGCAGAGTCTAGAAGCTGAAAGTGAACCACTGTACTGTAGTGCAGAGTCTAGAAGCTGAAAGTGAACCACGATACTGTAGTGCAGAGTCTAGAAGATGAAAGTGAACCACGATACTGTAGTGCAGAGTCTAGAAGCTGAAAGTGAACCACTGTACTGTAGTGCAGAGTCTAGAAGATGAAAGTGAACCACTGTACTGTAGTGCAGAGTCTAGAAGCTGAAAGTGAACCACTATACTGTAGTGCAGAGTCTAGAAGATGAAAGTGAACCACTGTACTGTAGTGCAGAGTCTAGAAGCTGAAAGTGAACCACTGTACTGTAGTGCAGAGTCTAGAAGCTGAAAGTGAACCACTGTACTGTAGTGCAGAGTCTAGAAGATGAAAGTGAACCACTGTACTGTAGTGCAGAGTCTAGAAGATGAAAGTGAACCACTGTACTGTAGTGCAGAGTCTAGAAGCTGAAAGTGAACCACTGTACTGTAGTGCAGAGTCTAGAAGCTGAAAGTGAACCACTGTACTGTAGTGCAGAGTCTAGAAGATGAAAGTGAACCACTGTACTGTAGTGCAGAGTCTAGAAGCTGAAAGTGAACCACTGTACTGTAGTGCAGTTCACCTATATGGCAGTAGGATGGAACCCGTCTTTCCCAATGCGATAGGAGTTTCCTCCCCATAAAAAAAATAAAACAATATAAAATGAAAATTGTTATTTAAGTACGGTAGGTTAATCTTCTGGTGATAACATAATGTGCCTGGCTGCGCACATCCCTGAAGGAGTGTTTTATGCAAATTACACACAACGGCTACGTGCGTGGGTGTGTCTTACGCACCGGAGAAAGTTGTGTATATACAGTGAGTACAGTATGTGAGACTGAACTGAATACATAACATTGACAGAGTGCAAAGTTAGTTCCAGCTCAGCATAGTCAACTTTTCTCTACTTCGATGATTCTCCCAGGTGATGCATTGGCTCACTAACCCCCCCCCCCCCCCCCCACTGCCTCCCCCCCCCACTGCCCCAAGCGTCCCACAGACTCTTCTCTCTGCTGGCTCACAGGTCATGTGGAATATGACCTCCCCCTCCTCAGTCAGGACTGCAGACTCACTTCTCATATTCCACCACTACACAGTCTGAAAACGTACCTCTTCTGACTCATCTCCCAGCACTCCTCATTCTGTGATCAGCGCTTCTCAAATTGGGGTCTGGGGACCCCCAGGGGTCAGTTAATATAGCCTATACTCTAGCATCATATTAATCAGTTTAGCCACTTGTTATACTTTGGCCAGTGCAAAAATCGCCGATCTGCATGAGCACCACATATACAGTAGTGAGCTTGTAAATCTGCTATTATAATTATATAATCTTTAAAAAATATATATTTTACGCAAATCATCTTTTCTATTTTGTATGTATAGACCACATATTATCTCAAAAGAAAGAAAGAAGAGAGTCTCTACTTTCAATGGGAAAGAAGTCTGTCTGGGAACAGAAAGCAGAGAACAACTAATTATAATTCTAGACTTGGATTAGTTTTAGGTTATTGTATTGTAGTTACTTTGTTTGCCTACTTTGCCTGGGCATCATTCCTTTTGGGGTTTATGATCCGGCGGTCAGGAGCGGATTATATCGGTATGTCATGTTTGTTGCCATTGTTTTATAGTCATCAGGCCGGAACGCTTTAAACCAGAATAATATCACTTCCCTCAGACTGGAAGAATAATACCTTCCCAATAAAAGCGTGACTCGCACTACGCCGCATCAACACTTTTATTGGGAAAGTATTATTTTTCCGGTTTGAGGGAGAGGATATTCTGGTTTAGACAACATGACGTAACGATGTCATCCGCTCCAGGACACACAGAGCAATTTAGTAACACAGACCTCCGAGGTGGAAAGCCTGGCGACGCGAGGTTAACCCATTCTGACCTGAGATCAGATTCATACGAGGTTTCCACTAGGACACACACTGGTCTGATTAACCCATTCTGACCTGAGATCAGATTCTAAAAATGTCAGTCGTTCTTCGAATTTTTCAAAAATAGCAGACCTACAAGCTCGTATCGCGCCACTCGGTGGCGCGATATGAGCTTGTAGATCTGCTATTTTTCAATAGCTAAAGCATAACATGATGCCAACACCAAAATGGGTGCCCGGTCAGAATGGGTTAACTTTGTAGCACTTGATGATTTCCTCAGCGGGAGAAGGACATTTGTATGCAGCCCATGGCTGATAAATAAAAGCTACCCTACATAAAGGACATTCTGTGAGTGCTGGAGATAACTTCTTCCCGTGAATGAACTCTTCTAAACCGTGCATCCCGTTAAAAAAACATTACTTGTTGAAACTTGCATTGAGTCGTGCTGCGCCTCACAATCCTCATAAGATGTATTCAAGTGGAAAATGGTGCTTTTATATAGTGCCTTTATCCAAAGCAAGCGCTTAACAATGTTCATTACATTAACCGAACCACCCACACAATGATGGCAGAGAAAACCATGCAGTGTCTTGCTCAAGGACAAGACACTAACTCAGGGGATCAAACCGAGAACCTTACACTTCCCAAGCGGCCGCTCTACCTTGTGAGCCACTAAGTACTAGAATAGGTCAAAACCTAGTAAAGTTGGACCACAAAGAAAATAAGTTATGTTTTAACTTTACTCTGTGATTATCCTCACTCCTTAAATGCATATGAATCTGTACTTTTACTCCACTACAAATATTTTAAACCTTTAGTTACTAGTTGCTTTGTAGATTTTGATTTATTATTACAAAACATTCAGCCCTACATTCTTACATTTAGTCCATTTGAAAATAGCTGATCTACAATGCATCGCATTGGATCTTCTATTTTCTAAAGATTATACATTTTGAAAACAGCCAGCCAGTTAGTCAGTCAGTCAGTCAGAGAGCCAGACAGCCAGCAATCCATCCAGACAGCCAGCCAGCCAGTTAGTCAGTCAGTCAGTCAGAGAGCCAGACAGCCAGCCATCCATCCAGACAGCCAGCCAGTTAGTCAGTCAGTCAGCCAGCCAGCCAGTCTAATTCGCAGGTGTAGGGCTGGCCTACTGGTCCAGACAAAAAGGCAATGAGGAGCTGCTGCATCGACATCTGCACTCAGCTGACTTCAAGCCTCAACAGAAGACATCTGACAGCAACACACCAGGATACAATTAAGCCCCTGGTGAATGCTTAAATGAAATGCCAACAACCACCGCTGTGCCCTTGAGCAAACTCCTGCAACGTTTGTGTCTGATGCAATAAACTGTGGGCATCACGTGTGTGTGTGTGTGTGTGTGTTGTCAAAGCTAAAATTAAAACATTCTGGCAGTTCCTTTGAAGAACTAATCAATTCATGTTGCCTTTAACTTTTAGAAGAGTAGCCGGTAAATCATCATCAACCTCCTCTAATTAATCTGTTAAACTGACACTGTTTGAACCTACTGTTCGAGCAAAGGAGCGATTTTCCGCATGAATGAACTAATTAAATTGCAATGTTTTCCTTTAGGTAATTATGTTGATGCACATTTCGTGTCTGAGGCCCCCACAATTATTGTACATCAGAATCATTTTGAATAGCCTGTGGCAATGGCAAAATGTAGATTTTCTTAACCCATTTTGACCCGAGATCAGATTCTAAAAATGTCTAAAAATCGTTGGTTTTTCAAAAATAGCTGAGCTTGTACATCTGCTATTTTTCAATAGCTAAAGCATAACATAATGCTAACACCAAAAGGGGTTCCCGCCCCAAAATGGGTTAACACACTGAAATGACAGAAATCCAATGGCTTTGTCCAAAATGAAACAAACCACTCTATGCTTTGGAAAACGATATTATAATGTTTGATGTAGTCATTGGTCTAAACAAAATACCAAACACTCATTGCTAAGTCCTTTAACTTGTTTTGAGAATGACACCTGCGGGTGTTTTAGCTTTGCCATTTAGAAAAGTCAATTACTTTAATCCCAATTTAGTAATTCTGTCAAATAACCTTCCATTCACATGTCTGTGTTGCCACCAGTGCCGTTGGACCCTGTTGGCTCCCCTGCCGCTGAGGAGCCCCCGCCAGGAGGAAATATCGCTTCCATCCTGATACTCCTCCCGTTCCGTTCCACACCCCAGCAGGAGTCACTAGCGCAGCAAGACAAATGTTATGTCCCTCCCCTCCCCTCCCTCCCTCTCCTCCCTCCCTGCCTGGCCTCCCTCTCCTCCCTCCCTGCCTGGCTTCCCTCTCCCAAACACGGCCAACTGTGTTTGCATACGGATGCTCAGCCCAAGTTGGACGCACGTCCGTGTCATGGCATGGCAGGGGTCTTCAACAGGGGGTCCTCAGAGTTACTGCAGGGTGTCACCAAATGGCAAATGGTGCATGTAGTTAGTATTTTCATCCCAAGCGCTTTACATACAGTAGATTGTGCATTACATTCACACAGACATTCATACACCAATGGCAGAGGAAACCATGCGAGGTATGTTTGTGTGATAGGAACTTCATACCTTCTGACTTTTGACATTTGAACTTTTGACATTGACCATTTGAAAGGTTTCATCTACAACATAACGTTATACACTATGTAGTGTACTGCTTCCTCTCTCTCTCTCTCTCTCTCTCTCTCTCTCTCCGTCTGCTTAGCCTGTAAAATGCTGCAGAGCCCTGCTCTACGGAGCTGAACAGGTACAGTACACCGTACCGTACCCCTGAGCCACCCAAACGCCTGCGAGTGTGCTTTAGTTCTTTGTGAAAACTTGTGCCTGAATGCAGAGGCAGAGCAAAATATGAAAGACACATGTCAGAGGTGGCCTGCAGTCCTGTCCACATGCAGCGGTATCCAGGCAACAGGGAGGACGAGGAAATCCTCAGGATAACTAACAACTTACAGTATACTGTACGCAACAATCCCTTCAAACGATCACATATACATAATATGTAGGAGGATCAAAGAAGCAGCGTTCAGCTTTGACTCGCTGACCGGGGCCTTGTAGGCAAAACATCTGTAGTCAGAAATACAAAAATAAGCATCACTTTTGGCAGCACATTTCGTGTGCACACTGTACTGCGTACCTTAGTTTTTATAATGCACTCTACAGTATCATTTACACAGTGCAGTGCGTGGGGGGTTCTCGTACTTTGTGTGACATTCAGCAAGACCTACACACCTTTGACCTCTACTGTGCATATCTGTCCTGAAGCTAATGGCATTATGTACTTATGGCACACATCTCATTAAGCATGGAACACTACTGTAGGTCGTATGACCAACGGCATATAGCTGATCTACTGTACAGTGTCTACTGTACACGCTGATGCCATTTGAACTTTTTTCTTGTTCTCAATGTGGTGTCCAAGCGGACCACCAGGCGGTTTCATTTAAAAGTTTGGAATTTCATTTAACTCGTTTAACTAAGGACTCTGCAGTGTAGGTACAGTAGATTTAATGATATTAACATGCCATGCATGGTATCAGATGTGGGTCTGTGGCCTATAATGCGGATCAAACCAGAAGGGGTCCTTGTAATTCACAAGGTTGAGCATCTCTGTAGCCCACACATTTCCTCTGCTTCTCTGTCCTTCACTAGCTTCCACTCTCTTTGTCGCTTCTGTCTGATTTCTCTCATCTCTTCTCTTCTGCCCCCCACCACCCCTTCCTCCTCCTCCTCCTGTCGCTCTCTCCCACACCCTCTCTCTCTCTCTCTCTCTCTCTCTCTCTCCTCTCATCACTCCGGCAATCTCTGTTGCTACGCAACCCTGGGTGTCCTATAAATTTGACAACATCCGAGAGAGAGCTTGATTATTATTTAAGCGCTGCAGTGTGAAAGCCCTCCTCCTTCAGGTCATTGCGGTAGATTAGAGAAGAGGGGAGGGATAGGCAGGCTAGGGGGACGGAGAGAGAGATACGGGCCAGGGGAGCAAGACGGCCCCCGTCGGCTGGAAACCTCGTAAGTCGCTCCAACGGTTTTCACTTTTCAGGATATTGGGGGTGGGGAATACTTTTACTTCTACTTTTCGTTGCAAAAAAGCAAAAAAGGAGAAAGATGGAAGGAGTACAGCAGTCAGTGGTTTTCAAAGTGGGGTCTGGGGACCCCCACGGGGTCCTTGAAGGGGTTCCAGGAGGTCCCCATCAAATGTAGGTAATACAGCATGAACATCAGTTTAACCACTTTAACCTCAAACTATTGTATAATTCATCGGAACTATAATTCATCGGAATTAGCCGATCAACAAAGCTCACAACGTGCCGTGATCTTGTGGGATCATGGCGGATGTGTAGCCCCTAGGGCAAGGGTCAAATAATCCCCCCAAAATAATCAGAATAGAAATGGGGAACCCCCCCTCCATCCTGTATAAAGGTTCTTGTAGACTGGATGCGTTTTTCGGGAAACCGGTGGAAAAATGCAGCGAAAAATCCGAAAAACGTAGCAGTGTGCAGCGACCTTTAGACCTGCATTTAGTGTGACTCAGTTCCACAGATACATTTTGCGAGTCATTGTAGAGGTTGTAGATCTGCTATTTTCACAATGCTTATAGTCTCCTCATTCTTATGTAATACTTGACAATTTGGCCAATTTGCTATTTAAAAAATGTCTGTAACGTCACTAAATGGTAACTTTTGAAATGTGCAGATATACCCTGTGTATGCACTTACTGCATGGTGGTTTGTTCACTGTTGCATGAGAAAACAATGTCACAGAAGATTAAGCTAATCATCTGGGGACCCCAAAATAATGTTGCCCTAGGGTCCCCCCACACACACGCACCGCTGCTCCAGTCTGCACCAAACACTGTTCAGAGGTCCCCCCACCACCAATAGCCCCCCACCACCAAAAACTAAGTAAATTGCACACACAAGGGGCACTACTACAGCTACTGTGTTTAACACTTATAACGCATAACTCTGTGACCATTTTCTCTGATTAGTGCAATACAGGACTGCATTTTGAAGGCTGAAAATCTAGTGTTTTTTGGGGGGGTTTTAAAAACAGGGCTTAAGTGGTTAAAGTACACCCACCCAGACAACGGCAGGCAGGAGAACGTGATGAAGAGCTCTCTCTGGCTATTTAAAAAAAACCTGTTTCAGTCGGTCCGCTCTGCGGTGACAGTACGGCTAATGTGAGTAAACATTAGACCCGGGGAAAGAGAAGTGGTCCCAGAGGTGGACCAGAGAGAGAGAGAGAGAGAGAGAGAGAGAGAGAGAGAGAGAGAGAGTATTTTTAACTGGGGTCTTAATCCACAACGGATGGATGCTGGTGCCCTCTGGCTATAACTCTGACGTGAGAGCTGAGGTGTTGCAGCAGACGGTAAATCACTCTGCTGTTGTGCAGCGCAGTAGCTACAGTATGTACTGTTCACTGGACTACAGTACAATTTTGAGGTATTTGTACTTTTACAAATTTCCAAATAATACAATTACTTCTACTCCACTACATCTCCGATCCAAATATTGTACTTTTACTCCACAACATGTATTTGGAAAACTTGAGTTATACAAGTTAACTTTGTAGATTTTGATTATCATTACAAAACATACATACATTAACCACTTCAGCCCTATATATACATTTTAACATTTCAGCCATTTGAAAATAGCACATCTACGAGCTCACACTGCTACACATGGTGACTTGTAGATCGGTTAATTTCAAAAGAGTGTTACGGTATACATTTGAAATGGGGACATTCTGCTTAATGAGTACTTTCACTTTTGGTACTTCAGGTACATTTTGATACCAATACTTCTGTCAAGTATACATTTTGAATTCCGGACATACAGAGTATTTCTATAATGCCGTATTGATACTTTTACTTGAGTAAAGAAATGTTACGCGGTAATGTTTTCCACCGCAGCGCGGACGGATGGCGCACAGTCAATAAATACACTGGGACATGAGGCTCACGTTTTATACGAGCGTCTCCGTAATCCTCATCCCAAATGTCAAACGGGGTCCCCTCCCTCACAGTCCGTGTCAGTGTCGGCTCGTGCCGGGTTGAAGGACCCGGAGCACGGAGTGACAAAGACGGACCGGAGCGGGGCCGCGGCCGCCGTCGCTCGGCGACAAAAGAGCAGACAAAGGCGTTTGGAAAGCCCTCCCGTAATCCACCTGACACGCAGAGCGCTGTCAAGAGGGGTCAACCGATAAGCTCCGGGATCTGGAGGAAATGAAGGCCGTTATTACGATACTCCCCATCCCATTTGGGCGCGCACATGCACGCACGCACACACACACACACACCACACACACACACACACACACACACACACCACACACACACACACACACACACACACACGCACGCGCACACATGTACTACAGCCGCTAACACAATGACAAGCCATGGGCACTGGGCACCCTCTACAAACTGCTTCTATATACTATGACCTCAGTTTGTACTTTTTTATAACAAACGTGTAAGTGTAACAAATGATGCTATTAAAAGAAAGGCCACTTTTGAGGTCTTCTTTTAACCACTCCCAACCTTGTGTCTGTCCCTCGTTTTGGTGAGGTTTAGAGTTATCTCTCGTTGTCGGCTGAAATGTGGGGAGAGAAAAAAAATGTCTGGAAACGTTTCAAAACATGTCATTCACGATAAAACGCAAACATTAGACACACACCACGTGACACCATTTGTACAACAAAGTACAAAATAGTGGCTTTATAAGATAAACCAGATGTTCTTTTTTGGGTTCACGGTGACCCCAAGCAGCGTGACAGACACGTAATTGGACCCGGTCCACTTCCAGCAGCTATAAGAGGAGCATGCCATCGGATATCGGGGAGGTTCTGGCCTTGAAGTTTATGAGGACACTGCTTCTCCGTTTCATAGCCGTCAGGAAAGCGACAGGTACAAATGATCCGTACGTCCGGAGACTCCTAATACATTTGCTGAATATTATCCAAAGAGTTTTTGGGATTTATAACCACTTTAACGGCATATGCAGTATACTATTTGAAAATAGCTGATCTGCAAAGTCTATGAGTCATCTACACACTATCTAAAGTCAGAGAGTCCCTGATATGAAAAGGTTTGAGAACCTCCGAGTTATCTGGGGACCGCCTTGAACCCCTGATAAGGCTGTGCAGTTATCTGGGGACCCCCTTGAACCCCTGATAAGGCCATGCATGTGTTGAGAAGCGCTGTGAGCAGTGTGAGTGCAGTGTGGAGCTAGGGGCAAGCGGGAAAGAGTTGTGGCATTTTTACATACATTTACATAATTTGTGTCAAGTAAGTATAGCTATGCATATTGCATAAGAAATATTTAGTCAGGCGACTTATGTGAATCTCAGATAAAGTGTTCCAACGTTTCTTGTAATCACCAAAAATAACATTTGAGTCAGTATATTTATTCAGGCGCGCTCGCACTCGCAAACGCACAGACAAAAACACACACGCACACGCACACACATGCGCGCACACATGCGCACAAACACACACAAACACGTAGCCTGCATGTGTACTTGCACAATGCCATTTCCTGTGTGAAATTGGCGCTGGTAGTAGACACGGGCTAAGTGGCGTGGTGAAAAAGGACACGGTACATCAGTCCAGATGATGCACACTCTGGCCCATACCTGTCTGGAGTCTAGTGATGTCCTGGAGGGGAATCATGTGACACTCAGTGGCCTAAACCAAGTACATGTGGTAAAATGGTAAATGGTGCATTTATATAGCGCCTTCATCCAAGGCGCTTTACATAGATGTGCATCACATTCACCCATTCACACACCAATGGCAGCGGAAAACCATGCAAGGCACCAACCAACACATCAGGAGCAATTAGGGGTTCAGAGTCTTGCTCAAGGACACTTCAACACTAACTCTGGGGGAGCCCGGGTTCGAACTGGCAACCTTGTGGTTACCATCCAGCCACTCTACCCCTGAGCCACCGCCACCGTCGGTAACTGTACTTCACCCATTTAGACCCGAGGACGATTCTACAAATGTCATCTAAATCCTGACAGTTTTCTGAAAAACCGTCGTTCTCAAACATTTTCATGTCAAGGACTGCCAAAGATATATGTTATTGGCCGCCGACCCCCGTCTGAAAATATGTTGTTCCCGGGACCCCACCGAGAAGCTGTGTGCTGTGTGTTCAAAGATTTGCACCACATTTTCACAATTTTCTGCATGGGTTAAAGTCCACTTTTGAGGCACATTTACTTTACTTGTTTCCATTTTTCAATACATTATCCCACTCCTATAGAGGGCAGGCACTATATTTATACGACAACTTCAATTAGATAAAAGCTATTTCATACACCACCAGCGGTGACATTAGTGGTCCGATGCCAGCCTGGCTGACTGTCAGTCTGTCAGTCTGTGGCTGCGTTGCGTATAGCGGCATGTGAAAGATGACCTTTTCCCAGACTGTGGAAGGCTCACACGGTGACACGTCCACCCTTTCCGCCCGAGCAGCCGAGGCTCCTCACCCTCGGGGGACGTGTCCGTCGGGGGACACATACATGACCCTCGGGGGACGTGTCCATCGGGGGACAGACATACATGACCCCCAGGGGACGTGCACTCACAGCCTCACACACACACACACACACACACACACACACCCCTAGGCCTTTCTATCTAACCACAGGACTAGTCTGAGCTGAAGCTGCCTGGGTCTCGCTCCACATTCCCAGTGCAGAGGACTGTAGCTATAATACCCTAAATCTACTTGGATTCCTGGTACTTTACTACCCGTTTACTCTTTACTACTCGTTTACTGTTTTATTTATTATGGCTATTATTTTACTCTTAGCTGTGATTAATTCTCTATATCTGTCCTGTGTTTCGTAACTGTGGTACTACCATGACAAATGTATCTCATCCAACCATCCATCCATCCATCCATCCATCCATCACTTTACTTTACAAAAATAACCGATCGACACGGTGTGAGCTTGTAGATCGGCTATTTTCGGCACAGGACACAGTCGTCACGCGACAAAAGCAGGCTTCATGAGCTGTTACAGCAGCTGCATGTTCCAGGTGAATGCATGACTGTCCCGAACGCTGCGAAAAATGACAAGAACGCCATTATGTGGATTTACGGATCATGAAATCATTGTTGATTCCACCGCCATGTAAAGAGTCACATGCAGCAGTAGGATGCCATCCATCCACCCACCGCGGGAGGACAATAAAACAAATCACTCGTCTCCCGTTCCCATCAGCCCACACCGCCACGGACACACAGTCTGCTGGCACCCCGACCAGACACGCACTGAAACCAACACGTACAGTATGTATGTACGCACATGAACACCTGCACACACAGACACAGACACGCAGGCAGCCAGGCACATACTGTAGGCACACTGACACGCACACGTTTGTATTGCTATACTTGTGAGGACATCAATGTTTTTTAGGATGTTGATTTTAAGAATCAACCTTATTGTAAACCTAAAACTGCCCAAATCTGCTTTTTTAGTCCAACCATTTGAAGGACCATGAAAATATTCGGCAAAATGTCTATTTATCAAATTGTGCTATACTTTGTTGGGACGTTTGGTCCTCGGAAGTATAGTAATACAATCGTGCACACACAAACGCTCGCGCGCGAGATATACAGAAGGAAATTGCCACATAACAGCACGGCCGCCTGTCACAATATTTATTCTCCAGTGGACGCGCTAGCATGTCTCGTCTCCTTCTGGCTGTGTGTGTAGTGTGTGTGCAGGTATGGAATGAAGCCATCTCTAAGACCGAGACGTCACCACGGAGACGTACGTGCTGTTCTCGGGGACACGACGATGACCTTTTCTTTAGGAGAATTCATTAGGTTCCATCCCGGGCTATATGAATTAACTCACACGCTGCCAGCAAGACTGCTAATTAATCCATTCTGACCTGAGATCAGATTCATACGAGGTTTTCCACTGGACACACACTGGTCTGATGAACCCATTCTGACCTGAGATCAGATTCTAAAAAAATGTCAGTCGTTCTTCGATTTTTCAAAAATAGCAGACCTACAAGCTCGTAGCGCGCCACTCGGTGGCGCGCTATGAGCTTGTAGATCTGCTGTTTTTCAATAGCTAAAGCATAACATGATGCTGAACACCAAAACGGGTTCCCGGTCAGAATGGGTTAATTCTGTAACTGAGATGAATTCTGAAATGCCATCCCTTCCCCGTGCAGATGTTCTGTCACTATACATTTATACATTTCCCCAAATAAAGCCAGGCTATATATCCCCAGGATACAGTCAACTGTGACATACAGTACGGCTTAACTGCATGGCTGCAGTGCATATTGAGCGTGTGTTGCTGCATTCATTCCCACAGCCTCTAGTCATGTTAGCATGATACATGTATCACAGTGTGAGCTTTAGGATCTGGAACAGTGCTTCTTATCTGAAGCATTTTCATGCCAAGGACACCCAAAAAGTATATTAATTTGGTGGCGGCACGCACCCACCTGAAAAGGTTTTGTGCCAGGGAAAAGCTTTAGTATGATAGTGCAAAAGCGGTCAAACGGAAATGGATGCTGCATCAACACATTTTGCTGCAGAGGACCACCTGGAACCCTCCTCAGGGACCCCTTCTGGGGGGTCCTCAGACCTCAGGGACCCCTTCTGGGGGTCCTCCCCAGACCTCAGGGACCCCTTCTGGGGGGTCCTCACTCAGACCTCACTCTGAGAACAACGGAACGGATCTAGAGTTAACATTTCCTCTCTACACCAGAGGCTCACAAAATATGGTGTTTCAAAAACACTGTACTGCACACATCTCTCTACCTGCGAGGTGTGGGAGAGAGAGAGAGACGTTTTCACAGAAGGAAAATGTGCAGATTTTCAGCTCATTCAGTGCATCAATAACACCTCCACACAGCACGCATACAGCATGCACATGAGCAGAGCTATCTGTGGCCTCAACTCACACACATCATGGTGTGTGAGAATATGGATGGATGGATGGATACATTGCTTGATGGGTGGATGGACGGACGGATGGTTACAGACAGACAGACCAGAGTAAGAAAAGTATATACTCTAAGACACAGCAAGAGTATAGCGACACAAAACTAGGAGTCTCAGGAAAGAATGAGGACAGAATAATTCAACGCAGCAGACTGACTCCCACCATGTGTAAATACAGTATACGCTGGCTGGGTTGTCACAGTGCTATGACGACCAAAACCACTGCGCTGTGACAAGATATGGCTGCCCTAACGGCATCGTGACCAGAGTGTCACTCTCTGCTGCTAGTCACCAACCATCGCTGTTCCACCTACTGTATGTATCTGACCAAGCATTGGTTCATAAAGTGACCCTTGTCTTGTAGTAAAGCTAAAGTCTAGTCAATCACATGGTTGTAGATATGCTATTTCAACTATTATTGATAAACTTTTTACCGGTATGCCTTGAAAATGTCATTTGTACTAAGAGTACCTTGACTTAAGTAATGGGGTTGAATACGTTGTCCACCACTGCATTAGAGGCAATGTGCCTGAGCTCCTTGCGTGGGTCCTATAGTAAAGGCTCATTCATAGTTTAGGATTTTCGGTGGTGAGGTGAGGTGACCACCGGAGCTGAAATAACGCTGAGCGGTGGTGAGTAAAAACAGAGAGAAGGGCTGGAGCGGTGGCGGTGTGGTTTGCTCTTCACCGCGGCTCGTGACGTCATGTTGTATAGTTTGGTGGTCACCTCAGTGACGTCATGTTGTATAGTTTGGTGGTCACCTCAGTGACGTCATGTAGTATAGTTTGGTGGTCACCTCAGTGACGTCATGTTGTATAGTTTGGTGGTCACCTCAGTGACGTCATGTTGTATAGTTTGGTGGTCACCTCAGTGACGTCATGTAGTATAGTTTGGTGGTCACCTCAGTGACGTCATGTTGTATAGTTTGGTGGTCACCTCAGTGACGTCATGTTGTATAGTTCGGTGGTCACCTCAGTGACGTCATGTTGTATAGTTTGGTGGTCACCTCAGTGACGTCATGTTGTATAGTTTGGTGGTCACCTCAGTGACGTCATGTTGTATAGTCTGGTGGTCACCTCAGTGACGTCATGTTGTATAGTTTGGTGGTCACCTCAGTGACGTCATGTTGTATAGTTTGGTGGTCACCTCAGTGACGTCATGTTGTATAGTTTGGTGGTCACCTCAGTGACGTCATGTTGTATAGTTTGGTGGTCACCTCAGTGACGTCATGTTGTATAGTTTGGTGGTCACCTCAGTGACGTCATGTTGTATAGTCTGGTGGTCACCTCACCACCGAAACATCCAGACTATGAATAACGCCTAACGGGACCCTAGCGGGATGCACACGGCACAATCACAGAGACCGGACCGAGCCTTGCACTTCATGGTAAAAAAAAAAAGCCTGGATAAAAGCGGATTGGTTCCAGTTGTTTACTGAAGGCTATAGGAGAGGAGCGTCCAGGGCAGGGCAGGAAGAGAACAGCAAAGCCGACAGCTGCCTGGCAGCGGCTCAAATGCAGCTTACCCCCCCCCCCCAACCAACCATTCTGACTGGCACACAATGGCTGCTATTTAACTCCCAGGCCATCTCAATGTATTCAGGGACACGTAAAGAGAGAGAGCTGACACCACCGCGGCCTTAAGACACAGTTCAGCTGGCCAGGGCTGTACCTATATTCTCTCTCTCACACACACACACACACGTGCACACACGCACACGCACACGCACACGCACACGCACACTGTCACACACACAGAGCCCTGGAGACTCGATGGATGGATGGATGGTTGGATGGAAGGAGATTCCTACACATGCCACTAGATGGCAAACTGGCTTCATCCTAGTTCTTGTCGCTGGTGTAGGGTTGGGGGGTTGGGGGGAATGAGGGGGGAATGAGCCAATAAGAAGACTGTAGGGTTTCTTTCAGCAAGGATGAATGTCTGGATGTCCTCATAATGCATGAATGTATGATGATGTGTGTTGGGTAGAACCACTAATTAAGGCAGTTTGGCAATTAGGCACTGAATGCCGTAAAGTGATTCTGAACGAATGAATGAAATAAATAAATACACGCAAAACTAAAAAACATAAAATAAGAGAAAAGAGGAAAATGACAACATCTTTTCAGCTGACACACAATACAAAATAAATAAATAAAATTAAGATACAAGGTCCCCCCCGTCATCGTCACCGTCACCGAATGCATCCTAACATTGAGTGAATTATCCACCGCAGACCAATTTGAACAAACATCCGACTCTTTCGCTCCTCCTCAGCGCAACACTCAGTCTGCAATAACCAGAACCTGAACAATTACGGGAACAAGGAACGCGATGGGGAGGAACGTGGAGGCGAAGCCAAGGAACACATAGCCTCGTGGGGGTCCCTCTCTCTCTCTCAGAGACAGCTCCTTGAGAGCTCACTCCATTCCTATAGTACCACCCCCTCCAAGACGGATTTAAAGAGAGCTCATTGACTTTAACAACTCCTAAGGAGAAGAGATAGGGGCTGATGACATTATGGGAATTTGCATTTTTATGTCGAGACGATAATAAATCTATATTAAACTCAATTTCCCCCTGATCAGCTGGGATAGGTTGGTGTGCAGTGTTTAACCCATTCTGGGCGGGAACCCCTTTTGGTTTTTTAAACATTATGTTATAATTTAGCTATTGAAAAATAGCAGATCTACAAGCTTGTAGGTCTGCTATTTTTGAAAAATCGTAAAAATGTGGCGCAAATCTTTGAATATATATTCTTTCAGAGCCAACGTTTTTAACTCAAATCTTTGCTTCTGAAGGGTTCCTGGAACAACATATTGTCAGATGGGGGTTGGTGGCCAAATACATATCATTTTTGGGTTTCTTGACATGAAATATGGAGCACCACCGATACAGAAACATCTTTCAGAAAACTGTCAGAATGTAGAAGACAAAAATGTCGAGGTCAGGCCTAAATGGGTTAAGAACGAGTTGGGTGTTCAATTACACATTGGCTCGTCACCAAGCCATACCGCTGGCCCTTGAACGTTCTCATCTCTTAATGGATGCAGTTATTAACGCTTGGCCGTTAGAGAACTCTCTCCTGGACATTTCCAGCTCCTTTCCTTCGCTCAGACATTCTGTGGAGATTTGGTGCAGCCACCGACCGTTCACAGACAAGCAAGTGCTTCGTTAATCCATGATCCACGGGGACAGCAGAGGGGATGAAGGCCGGATGAAAAAAAATGTACTTTGAATAAACTCTGGGTATAATTTTAACGGACCAAATATTTGAGGTCGAATCCGAAAAAGAATGAGCCGTGCAAAGATCGAATGGCAATTACGCTATGTAAACCGCTAGTGAGACTTTGTGTCATTCACCATGCACTATAGAACGGACCACACACAGTCAAATCCTCAGTGATAATTGATCCATTTGTAACTCAGAGTGTATAAATGTCACCAAATGGACCCTTACAACAAGGCCATTTTGGTGTAAACCGGCGGGGACTGTAGGGGGGGGTATTTGACTTGTGGGTCGCTAGTCAGGACACGGGTGTCCGCTAAATGCCCAGATTGTAAAAATTGTGAGCAAAAACAAATTGAGGCTGTGGGAAATGAATACGGTCCATTGCCTGTGTTGTGCTGCTGCTCTGCTGTCTAGCATTCTTCTTCCATTAACGTGGACACAGATGAATATGTGACTAAAGTGGGTGCAGGCAGGCAGGCTGGCCAAGGAGGGAAGGAAGGGGGAGAGAGAGGAGACGGTGGAGCTGTTTCTCCCACCACCACCACCACGCCTCTGTGTTCTCCTGCAGTGTTCCAGGGCTATGCCCCCCCCCCCCCCCCCCCATAAACCCACCCACCCAGTCTCCTTCCAACTGCACTGTTTGATCTCTGCGTCTCCCGTCTCTCTCTGGCTTAGGGGGAAATAACAAACACACACACACACACACACACACACACACACACACAATGTTGGACGAATCATCCTCAGAATGACTGAAGCCATGGTCGTAGTGCAACAATGGCTTCCTTCAGTCATTGTGACCCTCAGAAACCCTGCGTGTCACCTCCAACGTCGTCGTCGTCGACCCCCCCCCCCCCACAGGTCACCCGGCCACCTTCCCTGGAGTGACATACCTCAGTGAGTCAGGCCACGTCCGCTCCAGCCTGACCCCGAGTCACACGTGACATTCTATTAGTGTTCCCGTAACCCCGGCAGACATGAGGGCTGTGTTGGAAAACGTTGGGAAAAAAAGGTATTAGACACGAGGCCCGAGGCCACGGACTGAAGCCCCCCCTGATGGAGAGTGACACCAGCAGTGGTGGAAAAAAGGTGCAGCCACTCCAAGGAACAGCAATGTGTGTCTGTCCCCAGAGCACAGTGCAGTACAGACTACGGTGTAGCACTATGCACAGGTGCATAGTGAGAGTCAGTATACACGTGTGTGTGTTAAGGCTCATTCATAGTCTGGATTTTTGGTGGTGAGCTGACCACCGGAGCTGAAATAACGCTGAGCGGTGGTGAGTAAAAACAGAGAGCGGTGGCGGTGGTTTTCTCTTCACCGCGGCTCCGTGACGTCATGTTGTAGTTCGGTGCTCACCTAACCACCGAAAATACAGACTATGTAATATGTATGAGCCTTTACGGGCTAGTGTCCCAGTGGCAGTGTGCAGTGATGCAAATAGCCTGCATCCTGCATCCTTAAGCCCAAACCACACCAAAGGGTCTGGTCGGGACTTTTTTCCTTTTTTTTGAAGGTCAACCACACCAATGCAACTCATTGAGTTGCATTGGTGTGGTTGGCCTTATAAAGCGTGCGTGTCGAGCCCTGTCCCATCCCAGTGTGTGTGTGTGTGTGTGTGTGTGTGTGTGACGTTCCGGGCCCTGTTGTCCCGTGAGGAGTCACAACAAGGAGAGGTCATGGAAGTATGAATGAGGGCCACGATCTGGCCAACTATAGCAAGGCCACCGTAATGCTCAGAGGACGTGTTGACCTACATTTACCCCCTTGTTCAACATCACCGAGTGAGTCAGAAAGGCTCTTTGCACCAACACGCACCTCACACGAACATGCACACAACCATAATGGATACCACCCCCCCCCCCCCCCCACCACACACACACAGGGACACATGTGTGAGAAGTGAACGTGATATTGTTTATTCATGTTGTTGGTGTTTTATAATCCCGTAAGGGATGGGTCTTAACGACAAGACACGAAAATAAAGATTCATTCATTCATTCATTCACACAATGGTACAATCCTCAGTGTCGACGTATCCATTTGAAACTCTGCGAGTGTTCAAATGTAACCAAACGGAAGTCGTGTTTTTCTGTGGCTTTCGCCTTTATTTTATATTTTTTATAGAGGGACAGACAGTATAGGCTGACAGGAAATGGGGAGAAAGATGGGGGGGTGACATGATGCAGTAAAGGCCGTCGAGATCGGGAGTCGAACCCGCGGCACACTGCCAGACTTGGACTATACCGGCCAAGGTGCCTGGACCGCTGAGCCACGGCCCAGGCCTCGGAAGTCATGTTTGAACACTCACAGAGTTGCATTATTAACACAGGGGGGATTTGACGCAAACGCGCACACGTGCACTGCACACACACACACACACGACCCGGGCACTCAGTCGGTGAACAATGTGCACAATCAAAACCACCGGCCCCTCTGAAGGTCTCGCCCCCTGTATGTGTCCCTGTAATTAATTGGCCGATTAATGTGTGTTTATTCTAGACACCCATGTGGATGTGGCTGAACCGTGCCTTCTCTGGGAGAGAAGGAGAGGCAGACAGATAAATCATAGGCCCCGTGCATCTGTCCTCGCGTGTGCCAAACACTCCTCCTCCTCCCAGAGTCCTCCTCCTCCTCCTCCTCCTCTCCCAACTGGGCTCCAACGTGAGACCTTTCCCGAGCCAATCAGGTCAAATCATTGTTTCATCCTGCACCTCCCAATGCACTTGACATTGACAAGATTAATTGCCCTGTGCGTTGGGCGAAAAAATGTTAATACTTGCAGGTGTAATACAGGTGTCAAAAACACATTTCCGTTGGCTCCTCTGATACGGACGTGGACAGAGGAACTGGAGTAACCGAAGCTGCGGCGCTTAAGCTCTATACCTGTGGTTGACCGAGGTCCCTCAGGGCTCTGCACTAGATCTGCTATTAGTTCCCTCTGGAGACCGAACCGACCGCAGTAGTCGAGTTGCTAGGTCGGCTCATAGGTTCACTGAATGTTCACCACAGAGCTGTTAAACAAAGGGTTAACCAACGCTCCCCCCTTGCTTGTAAAAATGGGCACAGGGGTGTAAATCTGGTAATAAAATCTCAGCTGTGAGGCCTTCTGACCTGGGAATTCTCCTCTTGGCAGTTTGCTGCTGCCACCGGCCAAAACTGTAACTGCATACCTGCATCATCACGCTACTGTATTTAAGCACTGCTTTAAAGACGCATACCGTAGCCATGATGACCCCCCCCGACTGCGTCTTATTGGCTGGCTGCAGATGCATGCCTCCTGTAGGTGCTGTGTTTTCATAGGTCGCTTGATGTCACATGACGGGAACAGCAATGTAGATATGTGTGTGGCGTTGCTGCTGTTGGGCAGAAAACCTTGTGTTGTTGTTTTGGACATACAAGGTTTCTCCTCCCCGACAGCCACGATTATGCTACACTAGTTCACTTAACTGCATCTGGAGTTTAAACATAGATTGAGGGCCAGCCTGATGAATAAAGCCTCTCCACTTGCTTCCACCTGATGTGCTGTAGACCTATACATCTGCTGCAGGCAGGCAGACACACACACACACACACACACACACACACACACACACACACACACACACACACACACACACACACACACACACACACACACACACACACACACACACACACACACACACACACACACACACACACACACACACACACACACACACACACACACACGCACACACACACACACACACATAAGACACACATTGTGCAGACACATGCACACTCACACACGCACACTAACCTGCAGATTCAACTGCACACAAGGTACTTAAGTTGTTGTTTGTCATGTCATACGTTTGATTACTTGATTACTGTTTATATTTTTAAGGTGTACTGTATATAAGACCTATACAGTATGTGGGTTTCCTTTCTCACCTGCACTTATGTCTGTGTCTTTTAATAATAGGTAGGTCACATTTACTATGAAAATCTGCATCTCCGTGACTCTGCAAGTCACGTGGCTCACACCTCCCTCGATATATAGTCATACCAAGTGACATCACACCTACATATATGGTCACGCCTCGTGACATCACGCCTCCATATATGGTCACGCCTCATGACATCATGCCTTGTGACACTTCATTTCACCATATATGGCCATCTCCATATATGAAGATCACGACACTGTCATAATCTAACCCTGGATAACCATACATGGAGAAGACTGGATCATCACCTAGATCTGCATATATGGAGCCAGCAACTTATACATCTGACCTCAAACCTCGTGCACACGACCGCGCCCTCAGGGCGTCTTACTGTTATAGTAGAAGTATCTACAGTAGCCGTCTGGTCTGCGTGCTCAAATCAAATCACCCAAATCAGCGTATCATTGGTGGGTGCCAGACAGACAGACGGGGAGACAGACAGACAGACAGACAGACAGACAGACAGACAGACAGACGGGGAGATGGGGAGGGAGGGAGAGAGACAGACGGTGAGATGGGGAGGGAGGTTGAGAGACAGACGGGGAGATGGGGAGGGAGGGAGAGACGTAGAAAGGCCTGCCGTCACAATTATTACATAAATGCCCAATCACAAATCTTGGAGATGATCGCAATTATCTTTTTGCATAATCAATCGTTTCAAAAGTGGACAAATGTTCATATATTTTTAAAAATAGCGGAAATGGTTGATCTACATTCTACAAGCTTACAACACGTCACGAAGGAAAGAAAAAAATATATAAAATCTGTCAGTGATTTCAAGTTTTATATTTACCATAAGTTATTAGTCATATCTGCCCTGTGCCTAAAAGGCAAACAGAAATACAAGTTGTAACGTTCCAATGTTCAATACAAAAAACACAGTGAATGGGCGCTAGTGGTCCAGGCGCAGGCCATATCCCCTTCGCTCCCTCCGACCTTCCTGTCCGTCTTCACTGATAACTATCAATAAAGGCAAAAAGCCAAAAACAAAACAAAACAATGAATTTGTAAATCACAATTATTTGTGTGACAATTAATCGCCAACTTAAATGTGTAATAGTGACAGGCTTAGGCATGGAGACCAGATCTCCTTCAGCGACAGAGACTGAAAAAAGACAGAGGAAGGGAGGAAGGGATGGAGAGAGAGAGTCTATTTCACACTGCATGCAATAACCAGGCCAAAGAACGCCGAAACGTGAAGGCAGCGGCGGTCCTAGACATGCCGCAAAGTGAAGCCGCTGTCAGCGCAATTGCCCTGCAGGCAACACAGGGGGGGCCGCAAGCTGATACTCTCTCCTGTTATCTGCTTGTTATCTGCCGGTTATTAATATACCTAACATTTATATCGTGTATTTATAGTGCTATTAAAGTGGCACGCGTGCGCTAATGTCGGCCCGAGAAAAACAAACCTAGCCCAGCGTTGCCCTTATAAACTGTAGCCCAAGCAAAAACATAACGAGTTCTTCCCTTTAGTCTGACGAATATACAATAAAGGCATGACCCGATTATGTTATTAATTACACAAAAAAACAACGTCCCATATTTAAACAGGGCGTGTTATCTTTGCAGATCTTGTTAACCTTTATAATACGTTTCGTCGTGAATTCGTCAACAAATGCCCAGATGTTAACGACGCGTATCTATGGAGACAACCTGAGGATGAAAGAAAGAAGGTAAAAAAAACCCCACACCACTTTCAATCAAATCACTGATAATTACCATATGCATAGTGTATCACACAAATCAGCCGCTACCCCCCATGGAGAGCTTCTGACAGCCAGGCTGGTCTGCTCACTGGGGACTCGTTACTTAATAATCTCGCCCTGCAGGTGTGCTGGTAGAGGTCAACAGGCATGCAGTACGGTACACAGCCAGCCGCATCTCTCAGCTCAGTGTCTGCTCTACAGTACAGTATGTATCTGTGCCATAATGGTCATATACAGTATACCTGTATATATGCAATACACAGCCATAGTGTTAATTCATACTGCAGAATGTACCTGTGTACCTATATATACTAAGCATTTAAAGTATGAGGTATAAAGTACAGCAGCCCTGTGTTCATAAAACAGAAAGATTGGGTATTGGATAAGACTGACGTTATGTATCTTTCAGGACCTTTCACTGCTTCGTCTCAACCATTACTCAATGGCTCTGGTCTCATGAGCCACCGCGGTGGATATTTTGACATTCCGTTTTTGTTTTTCTTTATGTTTCCACTACTGTTGGAGCAGCCATAAACTGCTGGTTCATCGCGATGTTCTGGGCATCTTTGTAATGTTAGTGTTAGTAAAAAGCAGGTTTGAGGCAGACTAACATCAGTCACTCTGCCGTTCAATATAGTAGAAGAGGTGCGCCTGGTGAGGGTTTAAACCCTGCAGCTACATAGAGTCCGACTACAGGAAATACATAAGCTGCGACCATGAGACCCGTTCCTGGATTCGTCTATACGCAATACGCAGGTATAATGTTACACATTACCCTGCAAACCACAAGTATCATTGTTGTCGCGGGCAGAAATATGTTCGTACTTTCGACTTTTCATGTTGTCATTTCCGTAAATGAATTAGTCATGCAAGAAAAGACAGTTGCAACGCAATTTCTTTGCTATTTCTGAAAATGATTTTAAGTGGAAGTGGCCAAGTATGTGTGGGGTTTTTATAAATATTTTAGCCAGTGAAAAGTATTAACAAGAGCCTGTGACTAAAATTATAACCAACTATTTTATTTTGTACATATCCCGTGGGGTTTTGGACATACAAGTACCACAGTGACCACACAGAGCTCCTTCCCTATCACTGTCAGTGCCTGAACATTCAGAATCTGCTTCCTGACACACCGTCTGATCCATAATGAACCCCAGCCAAGTCCATTAGATATAATGTAAATATTAAATATACTATGGCCGGCTCAATTACCCCCCCGAGACGAAACAACAATCATTTACTCTCGTAGCACCAGAGAGGCATACTGTACGGACGGATTCCAGTAACAGCGATGCCTTTGTGGGTTTTCAGAGCCATGCGGCCGATATTTCAATCCAAATTAGGTTAAATGACAAAAGCTATTTACTGTGCAATGTAGAACACGTAGATTCTGTATGAATATGATTCTATCCAATGTGACACTAATGCTCAGACCTTACGGAGTCTGCATAATGTCAGCCTTCAGGGGTTATACTGGTAGGACCTCGTTGCACTTTTTTAAATTACTCCTTCATGACTCTACCATTGTCCACACAGATGTACTCTATATGTAAAATGCTCTGCATGTGCATGTAGGCATCAGTACGTACGTGCACACGCGTGCGTCCGCGCGCACACACACACACACACACACACACACACACACACACACACACACACACACACACACACACACACACACACACACACACACACACACTTTTATTACTATGTCGACTAAAACAATGATGAAAAACGTCCGTCGACCGCCTTTTTTTCACTGATGAAAACTATACAAAAAGGACAAAAACTAAGCTATGATGAGTTGATGACTAAAGCTAAGACTAAATATTGACAATTCCGTCAACAAATCAAAACTAGACTAAAGTGTAGAGAAGAAATTCCAGTAGAACTAAAAGAGAGGTCATACAGTACATTATGCTTGGTGGCATGCTGAAATAGATCTACAGGCTTACAGGCAGCGTGTCTAAATCAACTGTAGATTTAGTCCACTAACATCGTATGATATATAGTCCACTAAAACTAGACTAAAACAAACATTTCAGATGCCTAAAATACCACTAAAACTAAATTTTGAAATTTATTCAAAAGACTATGACTAAAACTAAGACCCGTAAAATAAATCCCCGTTCATTTTCCTCATAAACTTTTCAGAAAGTATTTATTTAAAGACGTTTACGCCGCGGACAAGGCCAACTCTTGTCGTGACAAATCATGGCAACAAACACCATTTTTCGGGCTGAACAAATAATTTGAAAGAAGAAGAAAACGGCACGTTACAACACTTTTTTTTTGTTGTTTTTCTTCTTTGTAATTATTTGTTTGGTCTAAAATACTGTTTCTTGACAGGATTTGTCACGACAATTGTTGACGCTTATAAGGTCTTAAAATAAATACGTTTTGAAATGTCTATGGGAAAAAAGCATTGGGGACTATTTCCTGGGCCTGGCGTCGTCATGAAAGGGAGCGGGACTGCGATGCTCTATAAATCAGACATAAATACAACACTAACCCCTAAACCTAACGTCTAAATAACCTCTAACGATCCTCAATTATTAACAACAATTTAACTCTTGAGTGTGTAAAATGAAACCAGTTGGTTTCATTTTACACTCAAGAGATGTAAAGAGATCTATAGGGGTCCATTTTGGCTGGGGACCACCTGGAACCCCCTCAAGGACCACTGGTGGTCCCCGGACCACTGGTTGGGGACCACTGTTCTACATATATTCTAAGATTAATTAATGAACAAACAAACAAAAATCCTAACCTGAATCTTTCCCTAATTGTAAGCCTCATTATCTTTTTTAAACCATAACAACAACTATTTATCTTGTGAGGACAAAAAAAACCTATTTCTCAAATTCTACTATACGTAGATACTTGTGGGGACATTTGGCCCTTACAAGTATAGCGCACACACACACGCACACGCACACACGCACACGCACACACAAACAAGGCTTGCGCTGAGAGGGGAAAACGAGCAACAATTTGGTACTAAAGACAGGGGGGCATGCTTCCTAATCATTACACACACGTTCCCTGGGGCTGGATGAAACATTTGACTATAGCAGCGCCAGCCTGTACCATTTTCCCTCATGTTTTAGGCCAACTTTCTGCAGACATTAGTCAGTGGGGAAGACAACAGCTACTTCCTTATTATGAAAAGGCACACGGCTGTTTGTGGTAGGGGTCAACATGGCAGTTCCTCTGGAGTGCCTCTGGTCCCACATGGGACATGTCTGGACTATATCCAACACCACCAGTGGTGTGAAGTTACTAAGTATATACACATGTACTCAAGTACAGTGCATATTGTTTTTGGTCTGGAATTCAAAATGTAGGCTACTTGAGTAAAAGTACAAAAGTGTTGGTATCAAAATGTACCAAAAGTAAAAGTAGGATATACTCATTATGCAGAATGTCCCATTTCAAGGTTTTTTAAACGTATAAAGATCTTTTGAAAATAGCAGACGCATCGTGGGCTTGTAGATCGGCTATTTTCAAAGGGCCCGAAATGTATATACGTACAGTAGGGCTGAAGTGGTTAATGTATGTTTTGAAAGTTTTCAAATAAAAGCACACTATTTGGCAGTGTAAAAGTAAAAGTATTAATGGAAATTGGAAAAACTCAAGTACAAACACCTCAACATTTTATTTAAGTACAGTACTTAAGCAAAGGTACTTATACAGTACTTTCCACCACTGAGCTCAATGGAGACGTGTTGTGAGGATCAGCTCATGGCATATAGCGACAGAGCACAACAAACAAATGACTAAATGAGGCATTATAATGACGGCACTCAGACGTGTGAACGCTGTGCTCTCACAGAGCGTGAACTAAGTGTTGAGGGCTGATATAAGACACGATACACCAGCACTTGGGAGTATTTTTGATAGTGTCGAGGTCAAGTTCTTACAGGCACTTGTCTGTCTCTGAAAACAGCTGGACCAGACTGTCGATGCTCAGGGAATGACATCCGCAGAACAACTGCTACTAGTATTTACGTTGAGGTTTCATCCCCACTAACTGACTGAGGATCATGTGTCTCTATAAGCCAGTGTTTCTCAAACGGGTTCGTGTCAAGGACCACCGCGGCGCCCGCAGAGTTTGGAAGCACTCGTTTTCAGTAAAGCAACGTCCTGCTGCCTCCTGCATGATGTGCAAATTCAAAACAGGTGGTACGCAGGCCAGGGCAGTTGAGTAATATCTAACGAGCACTTCCAAACTCTAACACTTAATGGAAGGAAAGAAAGTAGCTCATAACATGTCTAAAGTCAAAGTCGTAAGATTTGTCACACACGTTACCGCAGTGAAATCTGTTCTCTGCATTTGACCCATCTCTTGGAGCGGTGAGCCGCAGCCAAGGAGCGGTGAGCTGCAGCCGTGCCGCGCTCGGGAATCATTTGATTTGTAGATTTGACCCCTCAATCCAACCGTTCGATGCCGAGTGTCAAGCAGGGAGGCACTGGGTCCCATTTTTACAGTCTTTGGTATGACCCGGCCGGGGATCGAACCCCTGACCTCCCAGTTTCAGGGCGGACACTCTAACCACAAGGCCACTGAGCTGGTCAACAGTGGATTTTTATGAAACAAAAACACTTAATTAGAAAGAGGATAATTGAAGCTTTTCGTACAGCTGTATGTTGTTTAATACCAGTAATACGCGCAAACGCGGGAAGCGAACGCAGCTGAGACGCTGTCTGTCTGTGTGTCTGTCCCGCTGTTACTGTATATGTGGACCTGGCCCCTTTTGTGCCCATATATGGAGCTGAGTGGACCTGGCCCCTTTTGTGCCCATATATGGAGCTAAGTGATTGCTGATGCAACACACTCCATATTTGGATAGCGGGACAGACACACGGACAGACAGACATGATCTGCTAGGTCTCATAGTAAGTGCTCACTGCGTTCGCAACAATCAGATACTGTAGGACTTTTGTTTGGATGAATGGGCTGTCGATGGTTAATTGCACCTGGTTAGCACCCTGCCATTAACTTATGTGGCCAGATGACTGCGGTCTGCATGTGGTCCATGGGGTTCCGTTTGAGCAGAACTCTCACAGGTTATCAATATGTGCAAGTGAGCGCAGTGGGTTACTGTAATTGATCCCATCCTCGCAGTACTCTTCATCAATACATTGCTGTTCACTCTGTGCATGTCTGTCTGACATGGTTGGTCATGTATAGTTTGTCTGCATGTCTGTCTGACATGGTTGGTCATGTGTAGTTTTGTCTGTGCATGTCTGTCTGACATGGTTGGTCATGTGTAGTTTTGTCTGTGCATGTCTGTCTGACATGGTTGGTCATGTGTAGTTTTGTCTGTGCATGTCTGTCTGACATGGTTGGTCATGTATAGTTTGTCTGTGCATGTCTGTCTGACATGGTTGGTCATGTATAGTTTGTCTGTGCATGTCTGTCTGACATGGTTGGTCATGTAGAGTTTGTCTGTGCATGTCTGTCTGACATGGTTGGTCATGTATAGTTTGTCTGTGCATGTCTGTCTGACATGGTTGGTCATCTATAGTTTGTCTGTGCATGTCTGTCTGACATGGTTAGTCATGTGTAGTTTTGTCTGTGCATGTCTGTCTGACATGGTTGGTCATGTAGAGTTTTGTCTGTGCATGTCTGTCTGACATGGTTGGTCATGTAGAGTTGTGTCTGTGCAAGTCTGTCTGACATGGTTGGTCATGTAGAGTTTTGTCTGTGCATGTCTGTCTGACATGGTTGGTCATGTAGTTTTTCAGCATGCCACTGGAAGGATAGGATCAGGCTGCTAATATATATTATTTTCTTAGCAATAATTATATTGATAACCTTTTTCAATTAATCAAACGATGTCGAAGGGTTATTTTCTTATATTATTTCATATATTAACCAATCATTTTGTTTTTGAATCGACCAAAACCTGAATCAATTAGACTGATTAACTACATGAGTCTGATTAGTACCATATGTGTCGTGCAAAAATAGCCAATCTACAAGCTCACGTGTTGACGCGATGCTAATGATCATTTTAATTTAGGAAGTGTGGTACAAGCGAAAGAATAAGATACAAGCGGCCAAAATGAGTTTTCTCAGACTGGTGGCGGACCTCTCCCGTAAAGATAGTGCTCCTTGACTTGGAAAGGAGCCAACTTAGGGCATCTAGTACGGACGCGTCCCAAGCGTCTCCCTAGGGAGGTCCTCGATGCACATCCCACTGGGAGGAGACCCTGTGGCAGACCCAGGATCGTCTCCCTAGGGAGGTCCTCGATGCACATCCCACTGGGAGGAGACCCTGTGGCAGACCCAGGATCGTCTCCCTAGGGAGGTCCTCGATGCACGTCCCACTGGGAGGAGACCCTGTGGCAGACCCAGGATCAGACGGAGGGATTATATATACGCACTGGCCTAAAAACGCCTCAGATCCCCAGGAAGAAGTTGCTAGTGCTGCTCTGGAAAGGGACGACTGGAAATCTCAGTTGGAACTGTTAACCCTGCTATATGCAACCCGATTCTGGGTTAAGCGGTTGAAGATGGATGGATGGACAATCTTCCTATTATTATTGTTTATAAAAAATCTGTCAACTAAATGGAATATAGATAATCGATAAACGGTTGCACCACTAGTATGAATCACAACCTCCTGCAGCAGGCGATGGAAGTGGCATTCACGCAGACTACTGCAGTGCTATAGGGTTGGATGAGGACTGCAGTGCAAGGCTCTGCTTGACACAGAAAACATTGCATCGGACGGCGATGTGGTTCTCTGGCCCAAATCAGAGAACAAATAAAGACAAATACTTGGTTAAATGTTTGTACTTTGATTTGATTGATTTCATGTTTCAACTGTTTTGCCCTGGAATTGCCAAAATGAGCAACACTTGTGTCTTGTAGGTGTGCGTGTGCGTGTGCGTGTGTGTGTGTGTAATAATGAAATGATAATTTACAATGATAATAATTTAATCCGTACACACTTGGACCTTGAATAATTTCTTCAAAAATGTGTAATTTGAGGGGGGTGGAGAGGGAAAGAAAATGCTTTGAAGAAGCCTGTAATTACAAGAGAAGACATGGTTTCCTTCAGCCAGTGAGCCTGTATAAGCCACATATAATCAATAGTACAGGAAAGCGGGTCGCTCCATACCATTGACGGCTATCGATGAAACGCTGTGCTGAGTGTTTAGCGGAGCTCCAAGCCACTGCACCACTCTTTAACAATTCACCCCACAGCAACGTCTTTGTATTTATTGAGCCATGCTTCCATCCCTCCCATGCAGTGCTTTATGCCTTTAGAGCCGCCACGCTGGATAATTACACTGGACAATGTATAAAATAGCATATTTAATTATGCTCAGAACACAAGGCTACTGTGCACCTGCGACTTAAGTCTGCAGCTATTACTCCATTACAATTCAATGGCGGTGCTTTATTGACATGATAAAGCATTACCGTCTGCTGCCCATGGAGATATAAGCTATTAAACGGCGAACGCGGAGGTTGGCTAACATGATAACATGTTGACGACGTATTGTGAGCTTGTAGATTGGCTATTTTATTTTAAATGGGCCTTAAGTGCTTGATTTAATGATACCTTTAGCACGTTTTGGTCCCTAGGGAGACACCAAATGTATATCTTCTGGGGTCTAGAGCTTAAAAGTTTGGGAACCACACTATTACGCTATTTCTCATCACAGCAAAGCATATTTGAAAGATATTTAAGCTGAAGTCTGACTGAGTTGTGTTGAGTCAGTACATGGTGTTCCATTGCAACGCTTCATTGCTGGCTCCGTATTCGAATACAAGATTATAATACTTTGAAACTCTGAATTGTGTCCGTCTCATTATGTTGTTTAACTGTGTTATAAGTGCTCTGCAAAAGATTCCAGGACATTTCTCAAACATTTCTGCCTCAGGTCACCTCTGTAAATAACTTTTTCCATCCACGGCACCCTGAATTACATTGCTACTTTAACGCCTTCTGTCATATTAAAGATGTAAATCTTCCCCCAAATATCCAGTTTATGTCAGGAGGAAAACCGGAGAGAATATTTGTTCCCATTATAGGAAAAGTATAACTTTTATAGAGGGTATGCGCGTGACATCATCATCAAACCCAGAAGTTATGCAGGAACGCCTACTGAGTGGCAAAAAATACTTTGACCTTGACAGCCCATATACATCCAAACAGAAAAGTCCTGTCTGATTGAATTAACCCATTCTGACCTGAGATCAGATTCATACGAGGTTTCCACTGGACACACACTGGTCTGATTAACCCATTCTGACCTGAGATCAGATTCTAAAAAATGTCAGTCGTTCTTCGATTTTTCAAAAATAGCAGACCTACAAGCTCGTAGCCACTCGGTGGCGCGCTATGAGCTTGTAGATCTGCTATTTTTCAATAGCTAAAGCATAACATGATGCCAACACCAAAACGGGTTCCCGTTCAGAATGGGTTAAACAATGTTACAGTCACTTTGCATGTTGCTTTGCCACTCGATGTGCCATTCACTTCTCTATACTTATTTTTTTCAAAAAGGCATTTAGGACATAAGGGGGAGTCAGTATTCTGAGGCACCCCTGGACTCAAGGCACCCTAAGGGTGCCACGTACGCTGCCACGGCACCCACCCTGAGAAGCCCTGGAATCGGGCACAGACAGTGAGTCCTAATGCAGATCAAACTGGGAGTCCTTGAAAACGCACGCGGTCCAGAACCTCTGGACTAGCTAATAATGCATCAGCCTCCAGGCTCTTTGACCTTCATTGTTGCTTTTGTCCTCTCGGTTATTTGATTTACGTACGAGCCCGTCACCTCCTATAGGGTGGCGTCGGCCTCTACCCCACCGCGTCCCCAACGAGGGCATCGGGACAAACGTCTCTGTGTCGCAACAGGAGACGTTTTTACAAGGAGACCGGAGCGGAGCGGGGCGGGGCGGGGCGGGGGGAGGCGAACAGGGCACGTACAGTCTTGTCACTTTTACCGTGTGATGTATGTCTTCTGCGGCACAAAGGTTTACAAGAACTTTGTTAAGTCAAGTACGATAAATGAGGCGTGTACACACGTTACATGACCCCGTCACGACTCAACTCGTACTGATATGCAGCATAGGGTGTACAGCGCCACGCAGCGTTGCTTTCCTCGACTAAAACTATGACAAAACATGTCCTCTGACGGAAACAAAATAAAAACTAAGCTATATGATGACTAAAACTAAGACTAAATATACTGACAATTTGGTCAACAAATAAAAACTAAAAATGTTATAGGGAGGTCCAGTAGAACTAAAAGACAAGGCATTCTTGCTTGGTTGCATGCTGAAAATAGCACGATTGCGTCACTGCATCGTGAAGCAAAGTATATAAAGTATAAATCAGGCTTGATTTATCATTTTACACATGACCAGGGGTCACCAATGAGTCAAACGTGTATGTGTGCGTATGTGCGCGTGTGTGTGTGGCGAGGCTTGTGACAATTTCTCGATTTTGAGAAGGGAAAGACACATTGTTCAGAATGTTCTTATTTTGTTCATGTAATGAGGGATGATAGCACTGACTGTGCAGACCCAGTTATTGAAATCCCCAAAATGGAATAGACTTAGACCATGCTCCGTTGATGCCTGCCACTATACAATGGATGACTTGCCAGTCTCTAGGTTTTCTTGCAAAATATGTAGGACACTGATTTTATTAATGCAGAAAGAATATAGTTTAACCCATTCTGAACGGGAACCCATTTTGGTGTTAGCATCATGTTATGCTTTAGCTATTGAAAAATAGCAGATCTACAAGCTCATAGCGCGCCACCGAGTGGCGCGCTACGAGCTTGTAGGTCTGCTATTTTTTGAAAAATCGAAGAGCGACTGACATTTTTAGAATCTGATCTCGGGTCAGAATGGGTTAATCAGACCAGTGTGTGTCCAGTGGAAACCTCGTATGAATCTGATCTCAGGTCAGAATGGGTTAATCAGACCAGTGTGTGTCCAGTGAAAACCTCGTATGAATCTGATCTCAGGTCAGAATGGGTTAATCTGTGTATAGCGCATCGCAGTAGAAACTATACGTGTCTCTTCTATGTGTGTGTGGTAATATTATCATCCGCTCACTTTGTATGTATGTGGCAAAAAAATAACCTTCGACAAAAATGTCTGTAATAAAAAAATCTCGCACTTGACCCCCTTTCATACCCTTTACTTTTTGACCGATAAAAAAAGTGTAGCATTGACACTCTTCTCCAGCCAAAATAAAAAAGGCTTGTGCGACACAAAGTATACATCAGCCTTTAACCCATTTTGGACTGAAAGGTAAAAAAAGGCTTCTAAATCCTAACATTTTCAGTGGTGCTCAACCTTTTTCATGTCAAGGAAATCCCGGGAATTATCTCTATTGGGCCACGGACCCCCATCTCAAAATATCTAGTTCCAGGGACCCCCAGAAGCAAATATTGTAGTTAAAAATGTTCGCTCGGAAATATATATTCAAAGATTTGCACCACATTTTTAAGACTTTTCAAAAATAGCAGACCTACAAGCTCGTAGCGCGCCACTCAGTGGCGCTTGTATAGATCTGCTATTTTTCAACAGTTAAAGCATAACAATAATGCTTTAAAACACCAAAAGGGGTTCCCGCCCAAAATGGGTTAAAAAGTAATCTGTAACAAAAATGTCCGCACTGCATAATTCATTTGAAGAGAACACATCCGTGGAAACCGCCGTGCTTCCTCCAGGGCTCTGCTGCAGTTTCATCAGCCGTACGTCTCATAAGAACAAACACTGTTCAGCACATTTGTCAGAGGGGTACAGTATGCATCTTTTCCAACGGGCCACAACACAAAGGAAGTGCGCGCCTCGCCACAGAAAGACACCCCCCACCCCTCCCCCTCTCCGCTGATTAACCCATTTTGGGCGGGAACCCCTTTTGGCTCATAGCGTGGCACTTCTGCTATTTTTGAAAAGTTGTGAAAATGTGCCTCAAATCTTTGAATATATATTATTAATGGTAAATGGTGCATTTATATAGCGCCTTTATCCAAGGCGCTTTACATAGATTGTGCATTACATTCACCCATTCACACACACATTCACACACCAATTGCAGCGGAAGCCATTTAAGGTACCAAACAGCACACCGGGAGCAATTTGGGGTTCGACTTCGACATGTAGACAGGAGGAGCCGGGATTCGAACCGCCGACCAAAGGATCATTGGACGACCTGCTCTACCTCTTGAGCCACAGTCGTTATTACAGAGTGAACATTTTAACTCAAATCTTTGCTTCTGGGGAGGTCCCTGGAAAACCATATTTTCAGATGGGGAGGTGCGGAGGCATATCATTTTTGGCGTCCTTGACATGAAATATTGAGCACCACTGATACAGAAACATAAGGTTTTTCAGAAAGCTGTCAGGATTTTGACGTCAGGCCTAAATGGGTTAAAGCGCATTTCAAAATGATTTGCATTAACTGTATTAACATCCTGCAAAATGCATCAAAGACAAGAGGTGAATTATTTATTAATGGCAATCTATTTATAAAACTAATGCAATGGTCCCAAAACAATTAATTAGGGCAAACACGTGCCCATGCAGTGCACACTCCCACGCGTGAATCAACGTCAATATTTGTTGGTGACTTTTCAAGTCCAGGTACCACATGGTATTCACATGGTACCTGGACTCCAACAGGTGTGGGAGAAGTACTGAGATGTTTTACTTAAGTAAAAGTAGCATTACCATAATATAATAATATTATACAAATACAAGTACAAAAGGCCTGTATTTGAAGTACAAAAGTATTGTAAAGAACCAAGACAGTACCAAAGTAAAACTATTGAAATGTATCGAAAATAGTTGACCTACAAGCTCACAACGCACCACATCGCTTTGCATAAACCAAGTCATCAACCGCCATGTCCCCTCGCGCTCCCTCAGGTCAAGCACTGCATGCCAACCAACTGGAACCCCACAAATCCAACCAACGGACATGGGGAGACAGGGCCTTCGCAGTGGCTGCCCCTTCTCTCTGGAACTCACTCCCAACTCACATCAGAGCTAGTTTTCTAATAAATATGTCTGTACTTCTTTCTGTAAAGCGACTTTGGGTACCCAGAAAAGCGCTATATAAATCGTATATATTATTATTATTTAGTATAAAATGAATTGATTAATGTATATTTTGTAATAATAAAAAAATCTACAAAGTATCTTACTGTACTGTGCTGTCGGGCAGCTCTTATCTAAATATTCTAGTAGTGTTTTTTTTCCCAAAAATGTACACCCTGCTTGATCATCAGTACAGAGTCACACAAAAAGCATCAAAAGCTATTTTTTCATTAGAATCCTGAAAAGTAACAGTTTTGGACATTATGAGGTTTCCACCTGACAGTGAGGAGATATTTACCTCCAAGCTGTAGCAGAGTATACTGTATATACTCGAGTAAAATAAAAGTAACTAAAAATAGTTGTGTAATGTGGGACTTCTGATGGTGATTATTTATTAATCTGCGCGCACACACACACACACGCACACGCACACGCACACACAAGTGTATGCTAGACAGACCTGGCACAACATGAATAAACAAGGCTTTCTATTGGCTGTGTTGTTGTTGCTGTGAGGGTACATATATTGGCTTTATGCGAGCAGCAGCACGCATCAACAAGCATTGAGTTTTCTCTCCGCGGTTGAACTTACACATTCATTTTAAATGGTGCCATTGGCATTTGAAATGTTCTCTGACGCTAACCCTCATATAGCAATTTCACACGTATGACTTCACTGTACACACTGAAATCTCTCCGTGTCATTTCGTCAATTTGTAACTCCGATGTGACCACATTGGCCCCTTACGGGTTTATTTGGTTACATCTGTACAGTTAAGGCCTATTCATCGTCTGGATTTTCGGTGGTGAGCTGACCCACCGGAGCTGAAATAACGTTGAGCGGTGGCGAGTGAAAACAGAGAGAAGGGCTGGAGCGGTGGCGGTGGTTTGCTCTTCACAGTGGCTCATGACGTCATGTTGTAGTTCGGTGGTCACCTCACCACGGTAAATCCAGACTATGTATGAGCCTTAAAATGAACAATGAGGATTTTACTGTACAGTAAATCATATTAGTGCCTGGCGCTTTCCAACTGCATGGTTGACAGCGTTCTCTTCAGGTCAGTTCGACCCAAGCTCCCAGAGCGACTGTCCAACGTAGGAGTAAACCCTAGTGCAGCTGGGGTTTAACACAGAGCGCTCGTTAGCACTTCCGCATTTTGGACACCAAATGTCGGTGTCATTGTGGATAGAAACGTTGCCATATTATTCAAATGAAGTTTCTCTTTTACCATGCAGTTGGAGTGTGTGGTGGCAAATGCTAGCCTTTTCGGCCCGGCATGCATTGTCGATGTGCGTAAATACGGTATAATTAAGGTACTGTGTATTATTTTTTACATGATATTAGTGGACACGAGACAACACCACCTTTCCGTAACTATACGTGCACAGCCTCAACGCACTTCTACAGCCACATTTGGTTTCCAAAAAACAAAATAAAAACTCGACACCGAAAACTTCTCAAACTCCCAGCCTATAGTATACCTTGTCCTCAGTCACACTGCAGGACAGATCCGTTCCACCGTGACCACACAAGCGTTTAGCACATCCTCACACAGACCCCGATGAATAATGCACCAAGCGCTGCCAAGGAGGACAACAGGGAGATATTCTTTTATGTAACTGGCACTACCCGCCATCTCCCTTTCTGGAGAAATGTCTCTCTGTGTGCCACCGATCGAGTCCCAAAGTCCTACTTATCCTCAGCGCCTGCCATCCACTGTGTCAGAGAACTATCCATAATAGATGAAAGCAAGCAGTTCTCATTACTATTAAAACGTCAAGAGGGTTATCCCATTTTGACCTGAGATCAGATTCTAAAAATGTCTTCTACATCCTGACAGTTTTCTGAAAAAGCTATGTTTCTATGTCAGTCGTTCTTCGATTTTTCAAAAATAGCAGACCTACAAGCTCGTAGCGCAGAGTGGCGCGCTATGAGCTTGTAGCTATTGTATTTTTCAATAGCTATAACATAACATAATGCTAACATCAAAAGGGCTTCCCGCCCAAAATGGGTTAACGTGGGGGGGATGGGGGACCCCGATACACTGTTATTGGTCATTTGGGAGTGGCCCTAAAAACCCCTCCATCTGGATGGACAACTACATCTGTCATCTGCCCCGATGACCAAATGCAAACGGCACTGGTGGAAATACCTATAGTAGTAAGTACATTTTCAGAAGCAAATATTGTACTCCATATACTTGTATTTAAAAACTTTACTTGCTAGTCAGTTCTTAGATTTTGATTATTAAAAAAAAACTTCAGCCCTATATACAATTAAGAATGTGACACATTGTGAGCTTGTAGATCTGCTATTCAACATATTTCACTTCACCACTTTTCAACCTATCTTCATATAATAGGTCCTCACTAATAATCATGAAAAGATGGTGCAGATGTTTTTCTACTCTGTCTGTGTCTCATAGGAGGGCTGTGGGCAGTTCTGAAACCGTCTTCCAGTGACATCATCGATGGGGAATACAAGCTAATAGAAACTGCAGGCTTTCTAGTCCTGAAAAGTTGCAATGCGAAAATGGAAGCCATCGTTCTCACGATAATGAAAATCTAGTTTAAAAAAAAAATCTGCCTAATGATGATGTCACTGGAAGACAGTTTCTAAACTGCCCACAGCCCTCCTATGAGACACAGACTGAATAGAACAAATCGTGCCATTTCATCATGATTATTAATGAGGACCTATTATATGAAGATAGGTTGAAAAGTGGTGAAGTGGTCCTTTAACTACATTGTGATACAAAAAAAAGAAAACACAGAAGAGGCTATTGGAGAACCTTATTTGGATAATAGTCATGATCGGATGCAGGACAATGTCACAGTGACAGAAAGAGACCAGATGGGTCTGTTCTGTTCCAAACCAAATACTCTGTTGCCACTCATTCATTCGCCCCATATATCCCAGTTGAAGTGGGGGAATATGTTGTGATATCATTTAATTCCCATCACACGGTTTATAGGGCTCAGGCGGCTGCAATTCGAAACTGGCACTTTAAAAAAATATAAAAAAAGTCAAAACCCCTATTTTTGAGCGGTGAAATATTTGGGGTACTTTTTACA